>NW_023637615.1:3129027-3429027 GCF_015220235.1 Choloepus didactylus
AGGAACAATACCACTCTCATGAACAAATTTAACATTTTCGGAATGCCAAGGAATGACTATTGTTTTTTTAATTTCTTGTGGGCAAGGTAGTAACAAGTTCACAACAATGTTTCTATATTAGGTTACTTTCTTAGGATAGAGCAGTAACATGTTGGAATTAAAGTAGTTATTTTAGGTTAGTTGTCTTTTTCTTATTCCCTTGTTCTGGTTTTTTTGAAATGTTTTTTTAATGTATGTATTTATTTTTTATATTTGGTTAATAGTTAATTAAAAAAACAATGAAAATATATGCACCCCCCCCAAGGAGCTGAGGGAGAATGCAGGGGTGTTGGGCTTCCCCACCTCCATGATTGCTGATGTGCTCAGAGATATTGGGGATTGGTGGTTTGATGGGCTGAGCCCTCTATCATGGGACTTGCCCTTGGTATGACAGCTACTGCAAAGGAGAGGCTAGGCTTGCTTTAATTGTGCCTGTGTGTCCTCCTGAATGCCTTTTTGTTGCTTAGATGTGGCCCTCTCACTCTAGCTAAGCCAACTTGGCAGGTGAAATCTCTCCTCTCCCCTATGTTCTTTCTGAAACACAGGGGTGTAAATCTCCCTGGTAACGTGGAATATGATTCCTGGGAAGGAATATAGACCTGGCATCATGGGATACAGAACATCTTCTTGACCAGAAGGGTGAAACATATGACATCATAGATGAACCTCTCAGTGGCTTAAAGATTCCAAACAGAGCCAAGAGATCACTCTGGTGGGCACTGTTACACACAATATAGAGAACCCTTTTTAGGATCTAATGAATTGGAATAGCTAGCAGTAAATACTTGAAACTCTCAAACTACAAGCCAGAACCCTTGAATCTTGAAGATGACTTTATAAACATGTGTCTTATGAGGGGTGACAATAGGATTGGGAAAGCCCTGTGGATCACACTCCCCTTTGTCCAGTGCATTGACAGGTTAGTAGAAAAATGAGGGCAAAAAAAGAGACACCCTGTGTTCTTTTTTACTTTAATGGTTCTTTTCCTCTTTAATTTTTATTCTTAGTACTTTTTTTGAGTGGTAATAAAAATGTTCAATAATTAATTTTGGTGATGGATGCCCAAATATATAATGTTACTGTGAACAATTGATTGTATGCTTTGTATGACTTCATGGTATGTGAATACATCTCAATAAAATTGTATTAAAAATAACATTTGCTTCCATAACATTCCATTCCATTACACGACATACCATTCCATAACATTCCTTTGAATTCTGCAACTTTCCATCCCATACATTCCATTCAGTTCCATAACATTCAATTCATACCATTCCATAAAATTCCATTCCAAAATATGTCTTTAAATTCCATAACATTCCATTAAATAACATTCCATTCAATAGCATTGCATTGCATTCCATTCCATAATATTCATTTCCATAACATTCCATTGCAAAACATTCAATTATGTTACACTCCTCTCCATTCCATTCTGTTACATATTTCATTTCATAACTTTCAATTCCATTCTATAACTTACCATTCCATAATATTCCTTTACAGAATGTGGTGGAATGTTATGGAATTCTTTTCCATTCCATTTCATAACATTCCATTCCATTCCACTCATTTCCATTAAATTTATTCCATTTCATTGAATTACAGTAACATTCCATTCCATAATTTCCCATTTCATTGCAAAACATTCCATTCCTTTCAATATATTTCCACTTCATTACATAACATTTTATTCCATAACTTTCATTTTCATACCATAGCATTACATTCCATAACATTAAATTTCATAATTTTCCATTATATTGGATAATTTGGCATTCCATAACAAAACATTCTATAACATTCCTTTCCATCACATTCCATAACATTCCATATCATTCCATTTCATTCCATTCCATGTTTTGCCATGACATTCCACTCCATAACATAATGTTCCATTCCATTCCATTCCATTCTATAAAAATCCATTCCATATTTCATTTCATTCCATAATAATCCAAACCTTAACATTTCATTACATTCCATTCTGTTACCACCCATAACCTTCCTTAACCTTCCATAACATTTCATATCATTCCAATCTATAACATTCCAGTCCATTCCATAATATACCATTCCAATTCATAACATACCATTTCATAGCATTGCATTCCAGTACATAATATTCCATGCCATTCCATTCCCGTATCATTGCATTCATTCCATATCAGATCTGTAACATTCTATTCCATAACATTTCATTCCATAACAATCCATTCATTAATTTCCATTCCATAACATTCAACTCCATTGCATCCATTCCAAAGCATTCATTTCCTTAACATTCCATGCCATTATATTCAAATCCACATTACATTCTGTATCATTTCATTACATTACATAGCATTCCATTCCATTCCAAAACATTCCAGTCCATAATATTCAATTGCATAATATTGAATTCAATAATATTCACTTCCATATCATTCCATTCCATGAGGAAGCATTCCATTCCATAACATTTCATTCCAAAACATTCCATTCCATTCCATTCCATTCCATAAGATTCCATTCATTTCTGCAACTAGCATTCCCTTCCATTTCATAACATTCCTTTCCATAACATTCCATTCATTCCATTCCATTCCAGTCCATAACATCCCGTTCCATATCGTCATTCCATTCCAAAACATTCTCTTCCATAACACTTCATTCCATTCCTTGTTTCCATTCCATTCCATAAAAATCTTTTCAACATTTGCTTCCATATCATTCCATTCCATAAACTAATATTCACTCCATAACATTCCATTCAATTCTGCAACATAAAATCTATAACATTCCATATCATTGCATTCATAACATTCTGTTCCATAACTTTACATTCCATTATATTCCAATCCATAACATTCCGTTTCATTCTATTCTGTAACATTCTATCCTATAGTACTCCATTCCATACCTTAATATTCCTTTCTATTTCATAACATTGCAGTCCATCACCTTCCATTGCATAACATTACATTCTGTATCAGTTTGTTCCATAGCATTCCATTCCATAGCATTGCATTCAATCATATTCACTTACATATCATTCCATTTGAAAAGGAAGTAGTCCATTCCATTACATTCATTCTGTAACATTCCATACCATTTCATAGCATTCCATTCCATAAGATTCCTTTGAATCATATTCTGTGACATTCCAAAATATTCCATATCATTCATTTCCATAACATTCTCTTCTCTCACATTTCAATCCTAATATTCCATTCCATATAACATTATACCATTTGAAAACATTCCATACCATAACACATCATTCAATTCCATAAGATTCTATTCCATTCCATAATATTTGTGTCCATAGCATTGCATTCAGAAACATTCCATTCCACTCCATAATTTTCCATTCAATTCTGCAACTTTCCATTCCATAACATTCTGTTCCATTGCATATCCTTCTTTTGCATATCACATCATTCCATTCAATGGCATTCTCTTCCATAACAATGCATTCCATTCCATTCCATAAATCCCATTCCAAATATTCAGTTCAAGTACATGACTCTCCATTCCTTTCCATTCCATAGGAATTCATTCCATAACATTCTATTTTATCCTGTAACATTCCATTCCATAGCTTTCCATTTTGTTCCATAACATTCTATTCCATAACTTTTGTTTCTATTCCTTAATGCTATTTTCCTTTTAGTAATATTCCATTCCATTCCAAAATATTGCATTCCATAAAACTCCATTCAATATCATTCCTTTCCATCATATTTCATCACATTGAGTCTCAATCCTTCCAATCCTTTCCATCATGTAACATCCTTTCTACAACATTGCTTTAATTTCTATCACATTGCATTCCATAACATTCCATTCCATTCCATGCGTAACATTTCATTACATTACATAACATTCCATAACACTCCATTCCATATCATACTATTCCATTCATAGTATTCCATTATATAAAATTCCACTCCATATCATTTCATTCTGTAATATTGCATTCCATCACATTTATAACATTCCATTCCCTAACATTATTTTCCAAAACATTCAATTCCATTACACTCCTCTTCATTCTATACCATTCCATAACATTTTAGCTCATAATTTTCAATTCTATTCTATAATATTTTCTCCCATAAGATTCCTTTCCAACTCATAACTTTCCATTCCATTCCACAACATTCCATTCCATTCATTTCCATAAAATTTATTCCATTACATTCAATTACATTAAGTAACTTTCCATTCCACCATATCCCACTTCATTGCATAACATTCCACTCTTCTCCATACATTTCCACTCCATTACATAACATTCTATTCCATAACTTTCATTTCCATATTATAAAATTCCATTTCATAATTTTCCAATACATTATATAATATTGCATTCCAAAACATTCCATTCTGTATCATTCCTTTCCATCTCATTACATAACATTCCTTATCATTACATAACATACCATTCCATAGGATTCTATTCCATAACATTCCATTCTATAACATAAAATTTCATTACATTGCATTCTATAACAATCCATTGCATAATATTTCATTGCATTCCATAACATTCCATTCCATAACATTTCATTCCAAAACCTCCCATTACCTTCCATAATGTTCTAAAGCATTCCATATCATCCCATTCCATAACATTCCATTCATTCAATTCCATTCTATAACAATCCATTCCATATTTCATTGCATTCCATGCCATTCCATTTCATAACATTCCATTCCATAACCTCCCATTACCTTCTATAATATTCTATAACATTCCATATCATTCCATTCCACAGTACTGCATTCCATTAAATAACATTCCATGCCATTCCATTCCATGACATTGAATTCCATTCCATAACATCCATTCCATAGCACTCTCTTCCATAAACTTCCATTCCATAAATTTCCATTCGTAATTTTCAATTCCATAGCATTCCATTCCATATTACTCCATACCATAAAATTTCTTTCGTTATTATCCCATTCCATAACATTCTTTTCATAACAGTTCATTCCATTGTATTCTAATCCTCAACATTCCATTCCATATCATTTCATTTCATTCCCTAGCATTCCATTCCATAATACTCCATTCAATTCCATAACATTCCATTGCATTCCATAACATTCCTTTAAATAAATTCTATTCCAAATCATTCCATAACATAATGTTACATTCCTTATCATTCCATAACATTCCATTCCATTGCATTCATTTCCATAACCTTCATTCCCTTCCATTCCATTAAGTAGCATTCCATAACATTATATTACATTCCAAATAATTCCATTCCATTTCATAACATTCTAATCCATAATTTTCATTTCTGTTCCATAACTTTCAATTCCATAACATTCCATTTCCTTCCATAACATTGCCCTCCATAGCATTGCATTCAAGAATATTTCATTCCATTGTATTCTATCACATTGCATTCCAACCATTCCATTACTTTCCAATACCTAACACTAGTTTCCATAGCACTCCATTCCTTTCAGTCTATTCCATAATATTACACTCAATAACATTCCTTTCCATCACATTCCATGACATTCCATATTATTGCATATCATTGCATTCAATAACAATCCATTCCATAACATCCCATAACATTCTGTTCCATAACTTTACATTCCATTATATTTCAATCCATAACATTCCATTCCATTCCATGACATTCTATTCCATTATACTCCATTCCATTCTGTAATATTACATTCCATTTCATAACATTCCAGTCCATAACATTCCATTGCATAACATTACATTCTGTAGCATTCTGTTTCATAACATTCCATTCCATAACATTTCATTCAGTAATATTTGCTTCTACTTCATTCCATTCAAAAAGGAAACGTTCCACTCCCTTACACTAATTCTTTAACATTCCATTTCATTACATAATTTTCCATTCCATTCCATGACATTCCATTCCATAATGTTCCTTTCAAACACATTCCATAACTTTCCAAAGTATACTATATCATTCCATTACATAACATTCTGTTCCATCACATTCCAATCCATAGCTTTCCATTCCACATCACATCGTACCATTCCAAAACATTCCATACCATAACATATAATGTATTATTTACAAAATAATTTTATATAATTTACAGAAATAATAACTATTTACAAAAATTTTTAAAGGAAAATATAAAAAGGATTTCATGCAGACAAATAAGATAGTCCACATCTGTTCCTTTATTCCCTATCACATAAATTAAAACCCTACTTGTTAATGCACATGGTAGTTTATCCTACAAAATTGCTGATACTGAGTAGTAGAGTAAACAATTGGCTTACATACTTGGCCAGAAGCATACCATGTAGATGATTATATGGAAAAGCAGAAAATTTGTGAAAACAGAATACATCAGAACATATGACTAATAAACCTTTTTATTGATGGAAGAATTTACTGTTAAAGCTCTTATGGTTCCCACACACACTCACATACATGGACACACAATCACATATTTATTAATGTGAGCTAAGCATTAAGTAGGAAACTTTGATGATTTAGATACCATTAATAATACTTTATTTTTATTTTTATTGCAGAATTTCATCAAGAATAAACTGTACCTCAAAGGTAACAGAATTTCTTCTCTTGGACTTTTTCTGGCCCATGAAAACTTCAGTTACTGCAAGCCTCAATTTTTGTACAAATATACCACTCTGCCCTAATGTACAATGGTCTCATCATCACCATAACTTCTGTGGACCCATTCCTCCACAAGCCATGTACTTCTTCTTAAGGAATCTGTCCCTATTTGATCTTTGCCTCATTTCTGCAGTTGTGCCAAGGACTGTTGTCAACTCATTGGCCCAGAACAATTCCATCTCACTTCTTAGTTGTGTCTCCGTGTCTTTCTCATGTTTTTCTCAGCAGGTGCAAATCGGTTACTCCTCACAGCAACATCCTTTGACTGCCATGCTGCTATTTGCCATCATCTGCACTATGAAGTCATCATGAACAGGGACATGTGTTTGCAGATGGTAGCCGAATCTTGGTTCTATGGTGGCTTTATATCCCTTATGCACACAGTGGGCACCTTTTCTTTTTCTTACTGTGGACTCAACAAAATTTAACAATTTTTCTGTGATCTTCCCCAGTTGCTTTCTGTCCCTTGTTCAGAGGATATAACTATGCAAATTGTGGTCATTCACATTAATGCAGTACTTGATTTATGTTGCTTTATAAGCATCATAATCTCATACATCTAAATCTCTTCCACTATTAGAAAGATTCCCTAACACAAGGACAGCCAAAAGACTATTCAACTTGCATTCCACATCAGGAAGTTGTGATTTTCCTCTCAACTGCTTTCATTGCTTACCTGAAGCAAATTTTTGGGTCTACATCATTCACTGATATCATTCTATCTGCTTTTTATATTTTATTGCACATTTTCTTTAATCCTATAATATACACTCTGAGAAACAAGGTTATGAAGAAAGGATTGGTGTGGCTAATCATTAGAAAACTTAAAAAAAGAGAAAATTCTTAGATTTCTTCAAGAATAGAGGTGTTCCCCTCTTAACATTTGTTTAAATGTTGTTAATTTAAGCTGTTCTCTTTCAACTCTGATTATCTCCAGCATTATCTGGAAACACTGTGCTGATTTTTGGCCACAGTGAAATGTGATATACTAAATAGTTATTAATGAAGTCATGTGTGGGTCTGAAAAATTACAGCTTCTGACCTGTAGAACATAGTGTGGTAATTTGAATTATGCACCTCAGTGAAAGACATTCTTGATTTTAAACTGTATTGTTAATTTTAAACCGTGGTCCTGTGAATTTGAATTTATTTGTAAACAGGACTTTTAAAATGTGCTATTTTTAGTTCAGGTATGGCAAACTGAAACAAGTTGGGTCTTAATCCATATTACTGGAAATCTTACAAAGGGAAGGCCACAGAAAGAAGCTAGAAGCTGATAGAAACCAGAGAAGAGTAAAAACGAGGATATAGAGATCAAAACATGATGAGAAGCAGAGATGCATGTCAAGAAATCCAAAGGATTGCAGCAATCCAGTACCAGAATGCTCCAGGATTTTTTGAGAAAGAATATTTGATGGTTGCTTGATTTTCAACTCCTGTCCACCAAAATCATAATAAAATAAATTCTTGTTCTTTAAGATAACCCATGGGTGTGTTATTGGTTACAGCAGATGGGTGCACTAAGAAACCCACAAAGACACACACATACAGTTTATAATAACTACAGAAAATCTGCACACTGATATTTTACAGCTGGTTTCCATTAAGCTTTCTTGGTTATTGCTTATTTTCCTGCTCACAAATCGTGGTATGTGAGTGACATGACTAAAGTGTGGCAGAAACCTCTTCTTCAAATGAGACTGTAGTTTCTCTGAGTCCCAATAACTCCTAGGCATCCTGGTTTGTGTTCCTGAGAGGAAGATTGTCCTGTGTGACTGATAAAATTCATGGGAATCTATTCCTGTATGTTCTGAAATTCCATAGTATTGCATTAAGCTTTCTTGATCCTGCTGGACTATATCCTTTTCTTATAAAAAATCTCTCCTGAGTATATATTGAGAGTCTTGTTGAGTTTTTTCTGTTGTCTAAATTAATGTAAGTGACAAAACTCTTAAAAAATCATTTACTTCAAACTCAACAATATATACATAAATGCCATTGGAGAAAACAAAGGAGGAAAACCACAATGGAAAAATTATTCATCCCAATATTTATGGGGTTATTAATTATCTGAAAAGTTAATAAAGTTTAAATTCACTACACTCATACATTTATATCATATCAGCATTTGTGAGATATAGAAGGGTAAAAATTTTTAAAAATGACTTCTATCAGGGTGATACTTTTTATTCCTTTATTTTACCTTGCTATCTTCTTTCTCAACATTTAAAAATAGATATTCTGCATAATTCTCTATTCTCACTGAACAGTACAAGGGAAATGATTTATATTGAATTTTTTTATTTGACTTGTTAGTATTCCCTTTTGGTCTATAACTGATATTCTTTTCAAATAGTCAATTTAGCTTGATTCCTTGGGAAAAAATTAGAAATGTTCCTTTCATAAGAGGAATAAGAAACCCATTTAATTCTTGTTGTTACAAGAATAATACAAATTTTAATTGTTCTCTTAATGAATCATATAATCAAAGTAATGCAAAAGATTAAAATAAATTAGTACAGAGGTGAGGAAAGATGGCAGAGCAGTGAGGTGTGGGTTTTAGCTACTCCTCCAGGGCAGTTTGTAGAAAGCCAGGAACTGCATGGACTGGACACTGCGGAGAAATTTCATTTTGGACATACTTCATACAACATTAATGAATGTATGGAACAGCTGAGATCAGTGAAATCTATAAATTCTTGTATCCAGGGGGGCTTATGCCCCTCTCTGTCAGGTACAGTCCAGTGAGAGAAGAGGCCATCACTGCTGGGAAACAGGAGGGTGCTTCAGTTGCAGTTCTGATTGAAACATCAGACTGCTGATCAAAAACTCCAAACATAGATAGACTGAGACCAGACACCAGAGAATCTGGGAGCAGTCACCCAGAGGAGAGGAGATAGATCTAGGAAAAACAGCAAAAAAAGCACACAAAAACAAATACAGAGAGTTTTTGGAGTTCTGATGAACAAAATACAAAGAAGCACAGGGCTGAAACAAAATCAGGCACATACACAAACCCAGGGTGTCAGGACTGCTTTCTTGATTGTTCCTTAATCACTCTCAACTCCTTGTCTTTAAGCCTTTCAATAGCCTGTTAGATCTTCAAGGATGGTAAAGAGTCCATACTGGGCCCTTCTTTTTCTTTTACTTTTTCTTTTATTTTTTATCTTTTTTTGCTTTTCTTAAAACAACTATTCTAAGAAGCCCATTATAGAAAGCCACAAAGATTTGAAATTTAGGCCCAGGCAAGAGCAGAGATAAAAAAAGGTCTGAGAGACAAAGTAATAAGTCTACTGGCAGAGAGAATTCACTATTCACCATAACTTCCCAAGAAAAGGGGAGCATGGCCCAGCTCCACTGGTGACCTCCTTTTGGGAACTCAGATACCAGGGGTTGGAATTCAGAAACCAGCTTTAGCCAGCCACACCCCTGACAGAATCAGAGTCATCTAGAGAACTAAAGTCTCCACACCTTATACTGGTGGTGGAACTGCAGCTGGCAAGAGTGATCTGCTGGATATCATAAGAGAAGCATAAATTCTAAAGGCCTCAGAGGAGGGTCTCATACTCAAGGAAACTCCATACCCTCCTCCTGAGACCTGGAACATTCTGGACTGGGAAAACCTGACTGGGGTTGACCATATCTGAGGAGACCATCACAAGGAAGGCTATATAGAGGCATGGCAATAAACAGACAAAAAGAGGTGAAAAAACTCAAATCAACTAAACAGAATCTAAGTTAAAGGTGGAGAATAGGTTGAACTGAACATCAAGAGTTAGAGAACAAAGGCAACTAAAAAGATAACCTTAGGTAAAAGAGTGAACACAAGCTCTAGAATGAATTAATCAAGAAGCTCAGATGTCTAGACAACTAAAGATAATGAGCCATACAAGGAAACATGAAAATATGGAGCAAAGAATAAACTAATATTTCAACTGAGACACTGGAGTTTAAGCAATTAGTGCTAAATCAATTCAATGAACTGAAGGAAGAACTAATTGAAGATGTTCAAACAAGCTAAATCAATTCAAAATCAAGACAATGAACTGAGGGAAGACATAGCAAAAGAGATGAAAGATATAAGAAGGACATGGGATGATCATATGGAAGAATACATAAACTTGAAAAAGCAAATGGCAGAACTTATGGGAAAGAAGAGCACAATGGAGGATATGAAAAAGACAATGGAGGGATAAAACAGTAGATTTGAACAGGAGAAGAAAGAATCAATGAATTGGAAAACCAGATATCTGAATTCACACACATGAAAGAACAGATGGGGAAAAGAGTGGATAAATATGAGCAGGGTCCTAGGGAGTTGACTGACAATATTAAACACGCAAATATATGTGTTATGGGTGTCCCAGAGGGAGAAGAGAGGGGAAAAGTGGCAGAAAGAATAATGAAGAAATAATCACTGAAAACTTCCACTACTCCAAGACACTTGTTGATCAGATTGTCCAATGTCAAAGGCAAAGAGATAATTCTGCAAGCAACAATAGAAAAGCAATCCATCACATACAAGGGAAGCTCAATAAGACTATGTACAGATTTCTCCACAGAAACCATGGAGGCAAGAAGACAGTGGTATGATATATTTAAGATACTGGAAGAGAAGAACTGCTAACCAAAAATTCTATATCCAGCAAAACTATCCTTCCAAAATGAGGGAGAGATTAAAATATTTCCAGGAAAACAGACACTGAGAGAGATCATGAATAAGAGACCAGTATTATAGGAAACATTAAAAGAAAATGTTACAGACTGATAGGAAAAGACAAGAGAAAGATGTTTGGAGAAGAGCATAGAAATGAAGATTATCAGGAAGGGTAAAAAGAGAGGTAGTTAAAAATAAGACATGACATATAAAATCCAAAAAACAAAATGAAAGAAGAAAGTAGTGCCCTTACACTCATAACACTAAATGTTAATGAATTAAACTCCCCAATAAAAAGACACAGAATGGAAGAATGGATTTAAAAACAGAACCCATCTATATGCCCTTTACAAGAAACACCTTAGACACAAGGACAAAAATAGGCTGAAAGTGAAAGCTTGGAAAAAAGATATTTCATGCAAACAGCAACCAGAAAAAAGCAAGAATAGCTATATTAATATCAGACAAAATAGACTTCAAAAGAAAAACAACTGGGGAGACTTCCATAAGATGGCAGTTAGGAGAGAGGGCAATAAATCACCTCCATGAAAAATACTAGATAAAAGCCAGAAAGTAACCCAGAACACCAGTCCCAGAAATGTGCCAGCTGGACAAGGTCTGGTAAGTCCGCTGGGAAAGTGCACTTGGTGAAACCAGGAATCTGTGTTCTGAAATGAGTGAGTAAGCCTGCTGAATATCTAACAGCCACACTGTGGTATGGGGAAATGATGGGTTGGTGTTTGGAGTCAGACTAGTTCTTTTTAAAAAAAAACCCTAAGTGGCTGCAGACACAGAAGAGAGAACTGCACAATGAAGTGTAGCAGGAATGGGCTGTGGGTAGCTTCAATATCTGGTGTGGATGAGAGCCTTTTGCACACCCACTGCTAATTGTCTCAGAGCAAAGAAGGCAAAGGTGAGCCAAAAGGGGAAAATGACCATGCCCCTTACAGCCATCTTCCTGGTGGGCAGAGAATGCTCCTGCCCAGCACCACAGCCCAGAGCTGTGCCAGAAAAACCAGTGTGACAGGAAGTGTTTACAGCAACATGAGCTCACACCACAATATCAGGCATGGACACTAGCCTTTCACACACCCACAACTAGATGTCCCAGTGTTAGGAAGGAAGATCTGTCCAAAAAGGGAGAAATTAACACACCTAATACAGCCATCCTTTCAGCAGGCTGGGAATGCCCCTACATGGCCTGTGGCCCAGAACTTCCCTTGAGGGAGAGAATGCACTTATGATGTAGCATAGTATTCCCTCAGCAGAGGCCCTAGGAGGGCATGGCTTGGAATAGGGACCCACATGGAAATCCAAGGGATCATAGGCCAATACCCAGTAATTGCAGGTCACCAGCAGAGACAATCTGTGGTGAGGCTGAACTGAAGGTCTGTACTTTTGCAACAGCCTAAAAACTCCAGAAACAATTGGGAGGTTTGATTTTTAAAGATGTTCTCCCTCCCTGACTGCTCAGACACATGCCCCACATTCAGGGCGGACAACACCAACACAGCCAAACTTGGTGCACCAATTGGACCCCCACAAGAATCAGAATCCCACACACCAAGAAGACAAAGTTGAGCAGAACTGGCTTAAGAGGAACAGGGGGCTCATGGACACTACCTGCTGATTAGAGAAAGTGTACACCACAAAACTATAGATCTGAGAGATTAGAGATTAGTCTTTGAATTAGCCTACATATCCTAAAAGAACCCTATCAAGTTAAGCAAATGCAAAGAGGCCAGAAACAACAGAAAAGTTTAAAGCATACGAAAAAAACAGATTATGTGGATAACTGAAAGCCAAAGACCCAAATCAAAAGAATAGAGGAGAGGCAGTACTTGGAGCAATTAATCAAAGAACTAAAGACAAAAAAGAAGGCATGGCACAGGATGTAAAGGACATGAAGAAGACCCTAGAAGAGCATAAAGAAGAAATTACAAGAGGCGGGGCAAGATGGCGGACTGGTGAGCTGTATGTTTTAGTTACTCCTCCAGTAAAGTAGGTAGAAAGCCAGGAACTGTGTGGACTGGACACCACAGAGCAATCTGACTTTGAGCATACTTCATACAACATTTATGAAAATGTGGAACTGCTGAGATCAGCGAAATCTGTAAGTTTTTGTGGCCAGGGGACCTGTGCCCCTCCCTGCCAGGCTCAGTCCCATGGGAGGAGGGGCTGTCAGCTCCGGGAAGGAGAACGGAGAACTGCAGTGGCAGCTCTTATCGGAAACTCATTCTACTGATCCAAACCCCAACCATAGATAGACTGAGACCAGAAACCAGAGAATCTGAGAGCAGCCAGCCCAGCAGAGAGGAGACAGACATAGAAAAAAAACAGCACGAAAAACTCCAAAATAAAAGCGGAGGATTTTTGGAGTTCTGGTGAACATAGAAAGGGGAAGGGCAGAGCTCAGGCCCTGAGGCTTATATGCAAATCCCGAAGAAAAGCTGATCTCTCTGCCCTGTGGACCTTTCCTTAATGACCCTAATTGCTTTGTCTCTTAGCATTTCAATAACCCATTAGATCTGTGAGAAGGGCCCTTTCTTTTTTTTAATCCTTTTTTCATTTTCTAAAACAATTACTCTAAGAAGCCCAATACAGAAAGCTTCAAAGGCTTGCAATTTGGGCAGGTCAAGACAAGAGCAGAACTAAGAGAGCTCTGAGACAAAAGGCAATAATCCAGTGGCTGAGAAAATTCACTAAACAACACAACTTCCCAAGAAAAGGGGGGTGTCCACTAACAGCCATCATCCTGGTGGACAGGAAACACTCCTGCCCATTGCCAGCCCCATAGCCCAGAGCTGCCCCAGACAACCCAGTGTGATGGAAGTGCTTCAAATAACAGGCACACACCACAAAACTAGGTGTGGACAGTAGCCTTCCCTGCAACCTCAGCTGATTGTCCCAGAGTTGGGAAGGAGGAGCAGTGTGAATTAACAAAGCCCCAATCAGCCATGAGTTCAGAAGACTGGGAGCCTCCTTACAAAGCCCAGCACCCCAGAACTACCCTGGGGGAATGGTGCTCACCTGTGACATAGCACAGTCATCCCTCAACAGAGGACCAGGGGTTGCACAGCCTGGAAGAGGGACCCACTTGCAAGTCTCAGGAGCCATACTCCAATACCAAGGACTTGTGGGTCAGTGGCAGAGACAAACTGTGGCAGGACTGAACTGATGGATTAGACTATTGCAGCAGTTTTAAAACTCCAGGATCACCAGGGAGATTTCATTGTTGGAGCCACCCCCCTCCCTGACTGCCCAGAAACACGCCCCATATACAGGGCAGGCAACACCAACTACACACGCAAGCTTGTTACAGCAATTGGACCCCATAAGACTCACTCTCCCACTCACCACAAAGGCAATGCAGGGGAGAACTGGCTTGTGGAGAACAGGTGGCTCGTGGACGCCACCTGCTGATTAGTTAGAGAAAGTGTACTCCACGAAGCTGTAGATCTGATAAATTAGAGATAAGGACTTCAATTGGTCTACAAATCCTAAAAGAACCCTATCAAGTTCAGCAAATGCCACGAGGCCAAAAACAACAGAAAATTATAAAGCATGTGAAAAAAACAGATGATATGGATAACCCAAGCCCAAACACCCAAATCAAAAGATCAGAAGAGACACAGCACCTAGAGCAGCTACACAAAGAACTAAAGATGAACAATGAGACCATGGTACGGGATACAAAGGATATCAAGAAGACTCTAGAAGAGCATAAAGAAGACATTGCAAGACTAAATAAAAAAATGGATGATCTTATGGAAATTAAAGAAACTGTTGACCAAATTAAAAAGATTCTGGACACTCATAGTACAAGACTAGAGGAAGTTGAACAACGAATCAGTGACCTGGAAGATGAGAGAATGGAAAATGAAACCATAAAAGAAAGAATGGGGAAAAAATTGAAAAAGTCGAAACGGACTTCAGGGATATCATAGATAGTATAAAATGTCCTAATATAAGACACACTGGTGTTCCAGAAGGGGAAGAAAAGGGTAAAGGTCTAGGAAGAGTATTCAAAGAAATTGTTGGGGAAAACTTCCCAAATCTTCTAAACAACATAAAAACACAAATCATAAATGCTCAGCAAACTCCAAATAGAATAAATCCAAATAAGCACACCCTGAGACATATTCTGATCACACTGTCAAACACGGAAGAGAAGGAGCAAGTTCTGAAAGCAGCAAGAGAAAAGCAATTCACCACATACAAAGGAAACAGCATAAGACTAAGTAGTGACTACTCAGCAGCCACCATGGAGGCAAGAAGGCAGTGGCATGATATATTTAAAATTTTGAGAGAGAAAAATTTCCAAACAAGAATTCTTTATCCAGCAAAGCTCTCCTTCAAATTTGAGGGAGAGCTTAAATTTTCACAGACAAACAAATGCTGAGAGAATTTACTAACAAGAGACCTGTCCTACTGGAGACACTAAAGGGAGCCCTACAGACAGAGAAACAAAGAAAGGACAGAGAGACTTGGGGAAAGGTTCAGTACTAAGGAGATTCAGTATGGGTACAATAAAGGATATTAATAGAGAGAGGGGAAAAATGTATATGACAAACAAACCAAAGGATAAGATGACTGATTCAAGAAATGTCTTCACAGTTATAACATTGAATGTAAATGGATTAAACTCCCCAATTAAAAGATATAGATTGGCAGAATGGATTAAAAAAATGAACCATCAATATGTGGCATACAAGAGACTCATCTTACACACAGGGACACAAAGAAATTGAAAGTGAAAGGATGGAAAAAAATATTTCATGCAAGCTACAGCCAAAAGAAAGCAGGTGTAGCAGTATTAATCTCAGATAAAACAGACTTTAAATGCAGGGATGTTTTGAGAGACAATGAAGGCCACTACATATTAATAAAAGGGGCAATTCAACAAGAAGAAATAACAATCATAAATGTTTATGCACCGAATCAAGGTGCCACAAAATACATGAGAGAAACACTGGCAAAACTATAGGAAGCAATTGATGTTTCCCCAATAATTGTGGGAGAATTCAACACATCACTCTCTCCTATAGATAGATCAACCAGACAGAAGACCAATAAGGAAATTGAAAACATAAACAATCTGATAAATGAATTAGATTTAACAGACATATACAGAACATTACATCCCAAATCACCAGGATACACATACTTCTCTAGTGCTCACGGAACTTTCTTCAAAAAAGATCATATGTTGGGACATAAAACAAGCCTCAATAAATTTAAAAAGCTTGAAATTATTCAAAGCACATTCTCTGACCACAATGGAATACAATTAGAAGTCAATAACCATCAGAGACTTAGAAAATTCACAAATACCTGGAGGTTAAACAACACACTCCTAAACAATCAGTGGGTTAAAGAAGAAATAGCAAGAGAAATTGCTAAATATATGGAGACGAATGAAAATGAGAACACAACATACCAAAACCTATGGGATGCAGCAAAAGCAGTGCTGACGGGGAAATTTATAGCACTAAACGCATATAATAAAAAGGAAGAAAGAGCCAAAATCAAAGAACTAATGGATCAACTGCAGAAGCTAGAAAATGAACAGCAAACCAATACTAAACCAAGTAGAAGAAAAGAAATAACAAGGATTAAAGCAGAAATAAATGACATAGAGAACAAAAAAACAATAGAGAGGATAAATATCACCAAAAGTTGGTTCTTTGAGAAGATCAACAAGATTGACAAGCCCCTAGCTAGACTGACAAAATCAAAATGAGAGAAGACCCATATAAACAAAATAATGAATGAAAAAGTTGACCTAACTGCAGATCCTGAAGAAATTAAAAAAATTATAAAAGGATACTATGAACAACTGTATGGCAACAAACTGGATAATGCAGAGGAAATGGACAATTTCCTGGAAACATATGAACAACAGAGACTGACCAGAGGAGAAATAGAAGACCACAATCAACTCATCACAAGCAAAGAGATCCAATCAGTCATCAAAAATCTTCCTACAAAAAAAAGCCCAGGGCCAGATGGTTCACAGGGTAATTCTACCAAACTTTCCAGAAAGAACTGACACCAATCTTACTCAAACTCTTTCAAAACATTGAAGAAAATGGAACACTACCTAACTCATTTTATGAAGCTAACATCAATCTAATACCAAACCAGGCAAAGATGCTGCAAAAAAGGAAAACTACCAGCCAATCTCCCTAATGAATATAGATGCAAAAATCCTCAACAAAATACTTGCAAATTGAATCCAAAGACACATTAAAAAAATCATACACCATGACCAAGTGGGGTTCATTCCAATCATGCAAGGATGGTTCAACATAAGAAAAACAATCAATGTATTACAACACATTAAAAACTTGAAAGGGAAAAATCAAATGATCATCTCAATAGATGCTGAAAAAGCATTTGATAAAATCCAACATTCGTTTTTGATAAAAACAGTTCAAAAGGTAGGAATTGAAGAAACTTCCTCAATATGATAAAGAATATATATGAAAAACCCACAGCCAGCATAGTACTCAATGGTGAGAGACTGAAAGCCTTCCCTCTAAGATCTGGAACAAGACAAGGATGCCCGCTGTCACCACTGTTATTCAACATTGTGCTGGAAGTGCTAGCCAGGGCAATCCAGCAAGACAAAGAAATAAAAGACATCCAAATTGGAAAAGAAGAAGTAAAACTGTCATTGTTTGCAGATGATATGATCTTATATCTGGAAAACTCTGAGAAATCGACCATACAGCTATTAGAGCTAATCAGCAAATTTAGCAAAGTAGCGGGATACAAGATTAATGCACATAAGTCAGCAATGTTTCTATATGCTAGAAATGAACAAACTGAAGAGACACTCAAGAAAAAGATTCCATTTTCAATAGCAACTAAAAAAATCAAGTACCTAGGAATAAACTTAACCAAATATGTAAAAGACCTATACAAAGAAAACTACATAACTCTACTATAAGAAATAGAAGGGGACCTTAAAAGATGGAAAAATATTCCTTGTTCATGGATAGGAAGGCTAAATGTCATTAAGATGTTAATTCTACCCAAACTCATCTACAGATTCAATGCAATCCCAATCAAAATTCCAACAACCTACTTTGCAGACTTGGAAAAGCTAGTTATCAAATTTATTTGGAAAGGGAAGATGCCTCGAATTGCTAAAGACACTCTAAAAAAGAAAAACGAAGTGGGAGGACTTACACTCCCTGTCTTTGAAGCTTATTATAAAGCCACAGTTGTGAAAAAAGCATGGTACTGGCACAAACATAGACATATAGATCAATGGAATCGAATTGAGAATTCAGAGATAGACCCTCAGATCTATAGCTGACTGATCTGTGATAAGGCCCCCAAAGTCACTGAACTGGGTCATAGTGGTCTTTTCAACAAATGAGGCTGGGAGAGTTGGATATCCATATCCAAAAGAATGAAAGAGGACCCCTACCTCACACTCTACACAAAAATTAACTCAAAATGGATCAAAGATTTCAATATAAAAGAAAGTACCATGAAACTCCTAGAAGATAATGTAGGAAAACATCTTCAAGACCTTGTATTAGGCGGCCACTTCCTAGACTTTACACCCAAATTACAAGCAACAAAAGAAAAAATAGATAAATGGGAACTCCTCAAGCTTAGAAGTTTCTGCACCTCAAAGGAATTTCTCAAAAAGGTAAAGAGGCAGCCAACTCAATGGGAAAAATTTTTGGAAAACATGTATCTGACAAAAGACTGATATCTTGCATATATAAAGAAATCCTACAACTCAATGTCAATGGTACAGACAGCCCAATTATAAAATGGGCAAAAGGTATGAAAAGACAGTTCTCTGAAGAGGAAATACAAATGGCCAAGAAACACATGAAAAAAATATTCAACTTCACTAGCTATTAGAGAGATGCAAATTAAGACCACAATGAGATACCTTTTAACACCGGTTAGAGTGGCTGCCGTTAAACAAACAGGAAACTACAAATGCTGGAGGGGATGTGGAGAAATTGGAACTCTTATTCATTGCTGGTGAGACTGTATAATGGTTCAGTCACTCTGGAAGTCAGTCTGGCAGTTCCTTAGAAAACTAGATATAGAGTTACCATTCGATCCAGCGATTGCACTTCTCGGTATATACCTGGAAGATTGGAAAGCAGTGACATGAACAGATATCTGCACACCAATGTTCATAGCAGCATTATTCACAATTGCCAAGAGATGGAAACAACCCAAATGTCCTTCAACAGATGAGTGGATAAACAAAATGTGGTATATACACACGATGGAATACTACACGGCATTAAGAAGGAACGATCTCGTGAAACATATGACAACATGGATGAACCTTGAAGGCATAATGCTGAGCTAAATAAGCCTGGCACTAAAAGAGAAATATTATATGCTACCACTAATGTGAACTTTGAGAAATGTAAAACAAATGGTTTATAATTTATAATGTAGGGGAACTAGTGATAGAAAGCAATTAAAGAAGGGGGAACAATAATCCAAGAAGAACAGATAAGCTATTTAACGTTCTGGGGATGCCCAGGAATGACTATGGTCTGTTAATTTCTGATGGATATAGTAGGAACAAGTTCACAGAAATTTTGTTACATTAGGTAACTTTCTTGGGGTAAAGTAGGAACAGGTTGTAAGTAAAGCAGTTATCTTAGGTTAGTTGTCTTTTTCTTACTCCCTTGTTATGGTCTCTTTGAAATGTTCTTTTATTGTTTTTATTTTTTTCCATACAGTTGATTTAAAAAAGAAAAAAAAAGTTAAAAAAAAAGGGAAAAAATATGTAGTGCCCCCTTGAGGAGCCTGTGGAGAATGCAGGGGTATTGGCCTACCCCACCTTGATGGTTGCTAACATGACCACAGACATAGGGGACTGGTGGTTTGATGGGTTGAGCCCTCTACCATAGGTTTTACCCTTGGGAAGACGGTTGTTGTAAAGGAGAGGCTAGGCCTCCCTATAATTGTGCCTAAGAGCCTCCTCCTGAATGCCTCTTTGTTGCTCAGATGTGGCCCTCTCTCTCTAGCTAAGCCAACTTGAAAGGTGAAATCACTGCCCTCCCCCCTATGTGGGATCAGACACCCAGGGGAGTGAATCTCCCTGGCAACGTGGAATATGACTCCCAGGGAGAAATGTAGACCCGGCATCGTGGGACGGAGAACATCTTCTTGACCAAAAGGGGGATGTGAAAGGAAATGAAATAAGCTTGAATGGCAGAGAGATTCCAAAAGGTGCCGAGAGGTCACTCTGGTGGGCACTCTTATGCACAATTTAGACAACCCTTTTTAGATTTTAAAGAATTGGGGTAGCTGGTGGTGGATACCTGAAACTATCAAACTACAACCCAGAACCCATGAATCTCGAAGACAATTGTATAAAAATGTAGCTTATGTGGGGTGACAATGGGATTGGGAAAGCCATAAGGACCACACTCCGCTTTGTCTAGTTTATGGATGGATGAGTAGAAAAATAGGGGAAGGAAACAAACAGACAAAGGTACCCAGTGTTCTTTTTTACTTTAATTGTTTTCATTTTAATTATTATTCTTGTTATTTTTGTGTGTGTGCTAATGAAAGTGTCAGGGATTGATTTGGGTGATGAATGTACAACTATGTAATGGTACTGTGAACAATCAAATGTACGATTTGTTTTGTATGACTGCATGGTATGTGAATATATCTCAATAAAATGAAGATAAAAAAAGAAGAAATTACAACAGTAAATAAAAAAAATAGTCTTATGCAAATAAAAGAAACTGTTGACAAAATTTAAAATATTCTGAATACTCATACTACAACACTAGAGGAAGCTGAACAATGAATCAGTGACATGAAGGATGACAAAACAGAAAACGAAAGAACAAAATAAAGAATGGGAAAAAAATTGAAACAATCAAAATGGAATTCAGGGATATGATAAAACATAATGTCCAAATATAAGACTCATTGGTGTCCCAGAAGGGGAGGAGAAGGGTAAAGGTCTAGAAAGAGTATTCAAAGAAATTGTTGGGGAAAACTTCCCAAACATTCTACACAACATAAATACACAAAGCATAAATGCCCAGCAAACTCCAAATAGAATAACTCCAAATAAACCCACTTCAAGACATTCCCTGATCAGACTGTCAAATACTGAAGAGAAGGAACAAGGTCTGAAAGAAGCAAAAGAAAAGCAATTAACCACATACAAAGGAAACAACAAGACAAAGTATCAACTATCCAGCAGCCACCATGAGGCAAGAAGGGAGTGGTGCAGCATATTGAAAATTGTGAGAGAAAAACTGCCAAGCAGGAATTCTTTATTCAGAAAAGCTCTCCTTCAAATTTCAGAGAGCTTAAATTTTTTTCAGACAAAAATTCTGAGAGATTTTGCTAATAAAAGACCTGCCTAACTTCTAATAATAAAGGGAGCCCTACTGACACAGAAACAAAGAAAGGAGAGAGAGAGATGGAGAAAGGTTCAGTCCTAAAGAGATTCAATATTGGTTCAATAAAGGGCAATAAGATAGAGATGGAGAAACTATACCTGAAAATTATAAAACAAAGGATAGGATGGGTGATTGAAGAAATGCCTTCACAGTAATAATGTTGAATGTAAATGGATTAAACTTCCCAACTAAGAGATATAGATTGGCAGAATGGATCAAAAATACGAACAATGAATATGTTGCCTACAAGAGACCCATCTCAGACACAAGGACACAAAGAAATTGAAAGAGACAGGAAGGAAAAATATTTCATGCAACCTACAGCCAAAAGAAAGCAGGAGTATCAATATTAATCTCAGAGAAAATAGATTTTAAATGCAAGGATGTTATGAGAGACAAAGAAGGCCACTACATACTAATAAAAGAGGCAATTCAACAAAAAGACATAACAATCATAAATGTTTATGCACTCAATAAAGGTGCCATAAAATACATGAGACAAACACTGGCAAAACTAAAGGAAGCAATTGATGTTTCTACAGTAATTGTGGGAAAATTCAAAACATTAATCTCTCCTATAGATAGATCAACCAGACAGAAGACCAATAAGGATATTGAAAACCTAAACTATCTGATAAATGAATTTGATTTAACAGATATATAGAATATTACATCACAAATCACCAGGATAAACATTATTCTGTAGTGCTCATGGAACTTTCTCCAGAATAGACCATATGCTGAGACATAAAAGAAGACTCTATAAGTATAAAAAATGGAAATTATTCAAAGCACATTCTCTGACCACAATGGAATACAATTAGAAGTCAATAACCATCAGAGACAGGAAATTAACAAATACCTGGAGGTTAAACAACACACTCATAAACAATCAGTGGGTTAAAGAAGAAACAGCAACAGAAATTGCTAAATATATAGAAGTGAATGAAAATGAGAAAACAACATATCAAAACATACAGGATGCAAGAAATTGTACTGAGGGGAAAGTTTATAGCACTCAATGCATACATCAAAAAGGAAGAAAGAGCTAAAATCAGAGAAATAATGGAAGAACTGAAGAAGCTAGGTAATGAACAGCAAACTAATCCTAAATCAAGTAGAAGAAAAGAATTAACAAGGATTAAATCAGAAATAAATGACACAGAGAACAAAAAAAAAGAGAGAGAACAAATACATTTTGTTGGTTCTTTGAGATCAACAAGACTGGCAAGCCCCTAGCTATGCTGACAAAATCAAAAAGAGAGACGACCCATATAAAAAAATAATGAATTAGAAAAGTGACATTACTGTGGATCCTGAAGAAATTAAAAATTTTTAATTGGTTACTATGAATAAATGTATGCCAACAAACTGGATAATACAGAGAAAATGGACAATTTCCTGGAAACATATGAACAACCTAGACTGACCAGAGAAGAAATATAGGACCTCAACCAACCAATCACAAGCAAAGAGATCCAATCAGTCATCCAAAAAGTTCCCACAAATAAAGGCCCAGGGCCAGATGGGTTCACAGGAGAAATCTACCAAATTTTCCAAAAAGAACTGACACCAATCTTACTTAAACTCTTTCAAAACATTGAAGAAAATGGAACACTACCTAAGGCATTTTATGAAACTAACATCGATCCAATACCAAAACCATGCAGAGATGCCACAGAAAAGGAAAACTACAGGCAAATCTCCCTAATGAATATAGATGAAAAAATTCTCAACAAAATATTTGCAAATCTAATGCAAAGACACATTAAAAAATCATACACCATGACCAAGTGGGGTTCATTCCAGGCATGCAAGGATGGTTCAACATAAGAAAATCAATGCAATACAACACATTAACAAATAAAAAGAGAAAAATCTAATGATCATCTCAATAGATACTGAAAAAGCATTCAAAAAATTCAACATCACTTTTTGATTAAAACACTTCAAAAAGTAGGAATTGAACATAGCTTCCTCAATATGATAAAGAGCATATATGAAAAACCCACACTCAGCATTGTAGTCACTCCTGAGAGATGGAAAGCCTTCCTTCTAGGTTCAGGAATGAGACAAGGATGCCCACTGTCAACACAGTTATTCATAATTGGGCTAGAAGTGCTAACCAGAGCAATCCGGCAAGACAAAGTAATAAAAGACATCCAAATTGGAAAGGAAGATGTAAAACTGTCATTATTTGCAGATGTGATCTTATTTCTGGAAAACCCTAAGAAATCAATGATACCGCTACTGGAGCTTTTAAAAAATTTAGAAAAGTAGCAAGATACAAGATTAATGCGATAAGTTAGTAATGTTTCTATATGCTACAAATGAAAGAATTGAAGATTTACTCAAGAAGATACCTTTTTCCACAGTAAGTAAAAAAAATCAAGTACTTAGGAGTAAACTGAACCGAAGATGTAAAAGACCTATACAAAGAAACCTACATAACTCTACTAAAAGAAATAGAAAGGTGAACTTAAGAGATGAAAAAATATCCCATGTTCATGGATAGGAAGGCTAAATGTCATTAAGATGTCAATTCTACCCAAAATCATCTACAGATTCCATGCAATCCCAATCAAAATTCCAGCAACCTACTCTGCAGACTTGGAAAAGCTAGTTGTCAAATTTATTTCGATAGGGAAGATGCACTGAATTGCTAAAAACACCCTGAAAAAGAAAATTGAAGTGAGAGGACTTCCACTCCCTGACTTTGAAGCTTACTATAAATTCACAGTAGTCAAAAGATCATGTTACTACCATAAAGATAGATATATTCATCAATGAAATTGAATTGGGAATTCGGATATTGGACCCTAGATCTACAGTTGACTAATCTTTGATAAGTCCTCCAAAGTCACTGAACTGGAACATAGTCTTTTCAACAAATAGGGCTGGGAGAGTTGGATATCCATATCCAAAACAATGAAAGAGTACCCGTTCCTCACACCCTACACAAATTAACTCAAAGTGGATCAAAGACCTCAATAAAACAACAGTATCATAAAACTCCTAGAAGATAATGTAGAGAGACATCTTCAAGACCATGTAGTAGGTGATCTATTCCTGAACCTAAACCCAAAGCACAAGCAACAAAAGAAAAATAGTTAAATGAGAACTCCTCAAGTTTAGGAGTTTCTGTATGACAAAGGAATTTGTCAAAAAGGTGAAGAGGCAGCCAACTCAATGGAAAGAACTTTTGGAAACAAGGCATCTGAGAAAGATTGTTATCCTTCATATATAAAGAAATCCTACAACTCAATGAAAACACTACAGGCAGCCCAAATATAAAATGGGCAAAGATAGGTAGAGACAGTTCTCTGAAGGAGAAATACAAATGGCCAAGTAACACATGAAAAAATTTTCAGCTTCACTAGCTATTATGGAGATACAAATTAAGAGTACAATGAGATACCATCTCACACCAATGAGAATGGCTGCCATTAAACAAACAGGAAACTACAAATCTGGAGAGGGTGTGGAGAAATTGGAACAATTATTCATTGTTGGTAGGACTGTATAATGATTCAGCCACTCTGGAAGACACTCTGGCAGTTCCTTAGAAAACTAGATATAAAGTTACCCTTCAATCCAGCAATTGAATTTACCAGTATATACCCAGAAGATCTAAAAGCAGTGACATGAACAGATATCTGTACGCCAATGTTCATAGCAGCATTATTCACAATTGCCAAGAGATAGAAACAACCCAAATGTCCTTCAACAGATGAGTGGATAAACAAAATGTGGTACATACACACAGCATAGTATGCAGGAGTAAGAAGGAATGATGTTGTGAAACACATGACAACTTGGATGAATCTTGAAGACATAATGCTGAGTGAAATAAATGAGGCATAAGAAGAGAAATATTATATGCTACCACTAATGTGAACATTGCTGGGGGAGAATGCAGGAGTGTTGGGCTTCCCCACATTGATGTTTGCTGATGTGCTCACAGATATTGGAGACTGGTGATTTGATGGGCCAAGCCCTCAATCATGGGACTTGTGCTTGGGAAGACTGTTGCTGCAAAGGAGGGACTAAGCATGTTTATAATTTTGCCTAAGTGTCTTCTCCTGAATGCCTCTTTGTTGCTCAGATGTGGACCTCTCTCTCTAGCTAAGTCAACTTGGTAGATGAAATCACTGTCTTCCCACCTATGTGGGATCTGACAGCCACGGGTGTAAATACACCTGTCAACGCGGAATGTGACTCCTGGAGAGGAATCTGGACCCAGTATCATGGGATGGAGGACATCTTTTTGACCAAAAGGGGTATGTGAAATGAAATGAAATAAGTTTCAGTGGCTGAGAGATTACTAAAGGAGCCAAGAGGTCACTCTGTTGGGCACTCTTACACACAATATAGGTAACCATTTTTACGTTCTAATGAATTGGAATAACTAGCAGTAAATAGCTGAAACTATCAAACTACAACCCAGAACGCTTGAATCTTGAAGATGATTACATAAAAATGTAGCTTATATTGGGTCACAATGTGATTGAGAAAGCCATGTGGATCACACTCCCCTTTGTTCAGTGTATGGATGGATGAGAAGAAAAACAGGGACAAAAAAGCACCTAGTGTTCTTCTTTAATTTAAGTGTTCTTTTTCACTTTAACTTTTATTGATATTACTTTTGTGTGTGTGGTAATGAAAATGTTCAAAAATTAATTTTGGTGATCTATACTCAACTATATGGTGATACTGTGAACAACTGATTGGATGCTTTGCATGTGCATGGTATGTGAATATATCTCTATAAAATTTAATTATTAAAAAAAGGAAAACATTTGGACTTTCATCTAAACTGGCAGGATAGAGAGGATTGCAAGCTAGTTAGCCACCCTAAAACAATGAATAGACAACTAGGAACAACCAGTAAATAATCCAGAATAACTGCAGGGGTCAAACATCACCATCCACTCAACATACACCAACCTGAATTGGGAGAAATGCCCAAGATTGAAGCATAAAATCTGTAAGTAAAAACTGCAGATCCAAGCCAGGAATCCTGTCCCCCCACAGCCCAAGCACAAACATACATGTTAGGAGTTTCCCAGAGGGAGATGAGAGGAGGAAAGGGGCAAAAAGAATAATAAAAGATATAATCACTGAAAATTTCCCAACCCTTATGAAAGACAGAAAATTAGATATTCAAGAGGTACAGCACAACCTAAACAGAATAGACCCCAATAGACACGCTCCAAGACATGGACCAGGTTGTCCAATTTCAAAGACAAAAAGAGAATTCTGAAAGCAGCAAGAGAAAAGCATTCCATCACATACAAGAGAAGCCCAATAAGACTATGTACAGATTTCTCCACAGAAACCATGGAGGCAAGAAGACAGTGGTATGATATAAATAAGATACTGAAAGAGAAGAACTGATAACCAAGAATACTATATCTAGCAAAATCGTCCTTCAGAGGGAGAGATTAAAACATTTTCACACAGACAGACACAGAGAATCATGAATATGAGACTGGTGCTACAGGAAATACTACAGGGAGTGCTACAGACTGATAGGAAAAGACAGGAGAAGGAGCTTTGGAGAAGAGGATAGAAATGAAGATTATCAGGAAGGATAAAAAGAGAGAGAGGAAAAAATAAGGCATAACATAAAATCCAAAAGACAAATTATAGAAGAAATTGCTGCCCTTTAATAACACAAAATGTTTATGGACTAAACTACCCAATAAAAAGACACAGACCGGCAGAATGGATTAAAAAACAGAACCCATCTCTATGCTCTCTACAAGAAACTAATCTTAGACACATGGACAAAATTAGGCTAAAAGTGAAAGGTTGTAAAAAGATATTTCATGCAAACAGCAACCAGAAAAAAGCAGAAGTAGCTATATTAATACCAAAGTAGACTTCAAAACTAAAACATTTAAAAAAGACAAAAAAAAAATGACACTATATACTAATAAAAGGGTCAGTTCATCAAGACAACATGACAATCATAAATATTTATGCATCAAGCCAGAGTGCCCCAAAATTCATGAGGAAGACACTGAGTACACTGAAAGGTGAAGTAGATAACTCCACAACAATAGTTGGAGATTTCAACACACCACTTTCATCATCAGATAGAACATCCAGACAGAATCAACAAGAAAGCAGAGATGTTGAATTATATGATAAATGAACTACACTTGAGAGACATTTATAGAACACTACACCCCACAACAGCAGTATGCAATTTCCTCTTGAGGGCTCATGGAACATTTTCTGGGATAGACCACATGCTGGGTCAAAAAGCAAGCCTCAACAAATTTAAAAATATTGATATTATAAAAATGCTGTCTAGGAGCATAATGGAATGAAGTCAGAAATAAATAACAGGCAGAAGATTGGAAAATTCACAAATATATGGAGAATAAACAAAACATTCTTAGAAAACCATTGGGTAAAGGAAGAAATTACAAAAAAAATTAGTAAATAACTTGAGGCAAATGACAATGATAATACAACATATCAAAAGTTATAGGATGCATCAAAAGCAGTGCTGAAGGAAATTCATTACCTTAAATGCCTATATTAAAAGAGAAGAGAGCAAAAATTGAGCAATTAGCTGTCCACCTTAAAGAACTAGAGAAAGAACAGCAAATAAATCCAAAAGCAAACAGAAGGAAAGAAATAATAAAGATTAGAGCAGAAATAAATGAAACTGAGAAAAGGAAACCAATAGAGAAAATTGACAAAACCAGAAGGTGGTTCTTCAAGAAAATCAACAAAATTGATGGAACCCTATCTAGGCTAACAAAAAAATAGAGTGGATGCAAACAAATGCAATCAGAAATGGGAAAGGAAACATAACTATTGATATTGCAGAAATAAAAGAGATAATGTGAAGACACTATGAGCAACTATATGCTAATAAGCTGCACAACTTACACAAAATGGACAACTTTCTAGAGAAGCATAAACAAGAAACATTGACTTGAGAAGAAATAGACGACTTCAACAAACCAATTACAAGCAAAGAGATTGAGTCAGTCATCTAAAAGCTCCCAAAAAAGAGAAGCCCAGGACCAGATGTCCTCACATGTGAGTTCTATCAAGCACTAAAGAAAGAATAAATACCAAACCTGCTCAAACTCTTCAAAAACTTGAAGAGGAGGGGAAGCTACCCAACTCATTCTATGAAGCCAATATCACCCTATTACCAAAATCAGACAAAGATACTGCAAAAAAAGAAAACTACAGACTAATCTCTTTAATGAATATAGATGCAAAAATCCTCAACAAAATAAGAATCAAATCCAGCAGCACATTGAAAGAATTATACCCCACAACCAAGTGGGGTTTATTGCAGCTATGCAATGCTGGTTCAACATAAGAAAATCAATTAATATAATACACCACATCAATCAATCAAAGCAAAAGAAACACATAATCATCTCAATGCAGAAAAGGCATTTGACAAAATTCAACATCATTTCTTAATGAAAACAATTCAAAATATAGGAATAGAAGGACATTTTCTCAATATGATAAAGGCAATATATGAAAAACCCACAGCTAACATCGTACTCAATGGGGAGAGACTGAAAGCTTTCCCTCTAAGGTCTGGAACAAGACAGGGATGTCCACTGTCACTGCTGTTATTCATCATTGTGCTGGAAATTCTAGCTAGAGCAATCAGACAAGAAAGAGAAATAAAAGACATCCAAATTGGAGAGGAAGAAGTAAAACTTTCACTGTTTGCAGATGACAAGATTCTATATGTAGAAAATCCAGAAAAATCTACAGCAAAGCTATTAGAGCTAGCCAATGATACAGTAAATTGGTAGGCTACAAGATCAATACACAAAAATTTGTAATGTCATTACACACAAGTAATGTCAACAAGAGTAAAATATAAAATAAATTCCTCTTACAACAGTAACCAAAAGTATCAAGTATTTAGGAATAAATTTAGTGAAGGCCACAAAAGTCCTATACAAAGAAAATTGCAAGAAACTGCTAAAAGAAATCAAACAGGACCTAAAAAACAATGGAAAAGCATACCATGTTCATGGATTGGAAGGCTAAATATAGTTAAGATGTCAACTCTACCTAAACTGATTTATAGTTTCCATGCAATACCCATTAAATTCCCAACAACCTACTTCATAGAAATAGAAAAACCAATAATCAAATTTATTTGGAAGGACAAGGTGTCCCAAATAGCCAAAAATATCTTGAGAAAGAGGAACAAAATGGGAGGTCTCACACAATCTGACTTTGAAGCATATTACAAAGGTACAGTACCAAAAACAGCATGGTACTGGCATAAGGACAGAGAAATCAACCAATGGAATTGAATTGAGTGTTCAGACATACACTCTCACATCTACAGACAATTGATGTTTGATAAGGCAGTCAAGCCAAGGCAAAAGGGACAGAGAAGACTCTTCAATAAATGGTGCTTGGATAACTGGGTATCTATTTCAGAAAGAATGAAAGAAGAATCCCACCTCAGACCTTATACAAGTGTTAACTCTAATTGGATCAAAGACCTAAACATAAGCACTAATACCATAAGACTCTTAGAAGAAAACTTATCACTATCTTAAAGATCTTGTGATAGGAGGTGGTTTCCTAGACCTTACACTCAAAGTGCAAGCAACCAAAGAACAAATAGACAAAAGCGATCTCCTCAAAATCAAACATGTTTGTACATCAAAGGACTTTGTTAGAAATGTAAAAAGGCAGCCTACACAATGAGAGACAATATTTGGAAACCACATATCACATAAGGGCTTAATATCTTGAATATAGAAAGCAATCCTACAACTCAACAGCAGAAAGACAAACAACCCAATTAAAAAGTGGGCAAAAGACATGGACTGACACTTTTCCAAAGAGGAAATACAAATGGCTCACATACATATGAAAACATGCTCAACTTCACTGGCTATTAAGGAAATGCAAATAAAAACCACAATGAGCTATCATCTCACCATTACCAGAATAGCCATTATGTAAAAAACAGAAAATTGCAAGTGCTGGAGAAGATGTGGAGAAAGAGACACATTTATTCAAAGCTGGCGGGAATGTAGAATGGTGAAAACACACTGGAAGACAGTGTGGAGGTTCCTCAGAAAGCTAAGTATAGTTTTGCCACATGAGCCAGCTATTCAATTGCTAGGTATATACTCAAAGAACAGAAAGTTTAGACAGAAATGGACATTTGTAAACCAATGTTTATTGCAGCATTATTCATGATTGCCAAGAGATGGAAGCAGCCCAAATGTCCATCAATGGACAAGTGGATAAACAAACTGTGGTACATAAACATGATGGAATATTATGCAGCTGTAAGACAGAAAAAAGACATGGAACATATAATAAAGTGGATGAACCTGGAGGACATTATTTTGAGTGAGGTTAGCCAGAAACAAAAGGACAAATACTGTATGATCTCACTAATATGAACTAACATTAATAAGCCAACTTTAAGAGTTAAGAGCTGATAACACAGGCTAACAGGAGTTAGAAAGAGGGTAGAGAACAGGCATTTTATGCTGAAGGACTACAGAATGTTCAGCAGGATTGATTCTATAGATCCAGAAATAGATAGCCTAATGCTGTGTAATGGTAGCACAATATTGTAAGTACATGGAGAAAAGATGTCTGAGTAAAGCTGAAAGAGGTGGGATAGGGGAATGTATGATACCAGAAGTAAAGATAAATGATGAAGTCTGGAACTGTATATCTTGGTAAAACCTGGAGTGGCCAATGACTGTTACTAAATGTACAAATATAAAAATGTTCTCACATGTGGGAGAACAAATGAGTGTCAAACATGAAGAGTGTTGAAAAAGGGACAGCTTTTTGGAAAAAACATAATCAAAATAAACTGGAGTCTATGGCCAATGGTAACATTCCAATATGTTTCCATTAAAATGCAACAAAGGCAATATGCCAGATTTAAATGTGAGTGAGTCAGCAATATAGGGGAGAGATAAGGGATTCTTGGTGATGGCGTTGCTTTCTGTCCTTACTATCATATTGTGTTGTATGATATTTTAATTTTTATTATCTTTTTTATTATTCACCAAAAATAACCTTTTTCATAATAAACAATATGTTCAAATGCTGACTGTGATGATAAATGTACAACTATGTGATGATGCTATGAACAACTGATTGTACATTATTGATAGTTGTATGTTATGCAAACATATCTCTATATGACTATAGGAAAAAATATAAATAGAGGTAGAAATGCTGGAGAAAGCCTGGAGAGAGGAATGTACATATTTACTGTTGTGAGGAGACAGGATGGCATAGCCATTCTGGAGGTCTCTGTGGTTGCTGCAAAATAGGCTATGTATGTGGGGTCATAAGATCCTACAACCTCAATATGGGGTATGTATTTGGAAGATCTGAGAGCAGAGACAGGAATGGACATTTGCACATTGGTGTTTATGGAGGCAGTATTCATGATTTGCAACGATCTGTGGTGGCCTAAGGGTACATTGACTTGGGAACAGAATGGTGAACTGTGGTGTATTCATAAAATGGAATGCTGAGCAACTATGAGAAGGAGTGAAGCTGTGAGACATACAGTGAGGTGAATGGATCCTTTAGACAGCATGTTGAATGAAGTATGCCAGAAACAAAGGCAAACACTATAATGCCTCACAAATATGGCCTAACTACAATGTGTAAACTCAGAATTGAATCTTAGAGCCCAGCCTAATAGAGAAATGATTATTGTAGTGGTCCCTAGATAGTAAACTCTTACAGCAATCAAATCTATTCCTGAATTGTAATGGCTCCTCCAAACTCTAAGATGTTGATCCCTTTGTGTATAACCTGATTGGTCTCTGGAACATTGGATATCAGTGTTACACCTGAAACTCAGAGCTAGAGGTTGGCAGATATGAATATCAGTATTAAATCATTCAGCAACTGTTAAAAATAAAGCTGAAATAGAGCCCAGACTTCAATTAGAGATATGAATAAAGCAGATCTAGTTAAAACTAGAACAAATCAGGCCAAAGGGTAAATGTTGAAACTGACTGTGTGTTAAAACTTCAACTTTCATGTGAGACCAAGGGAATAGATGTTTATTTGGTTTAGGATCTATATTTTCTAAACAATATAACTTCTACAGTCAGTTTGTTCAAACACTACAATTACATGGAACTTTGAATAGAAAGTGAGTTATGGTAGGTCTGTATAGATTAGAATGATATAGCAACACATCCTAAAGTAATTTGGGTGGAGAATAAAAATATATATTCATGGCCCCCCTGAACAGTTGGGGGGAGGATGCAGAGGTGTCAGCTTCCTCACTTGGATTGTTGCTGATGTTCTCACAAACATTGGGGACTGACGGCTTGATGTGCTGAGCCCTTTGTCTTGGGGCTGGCCCCTATGAAGCTGGTTGCTGCAAGGAGAGGCAAACCCTGCTAATAATTGTGCATAAGTTTCTGCCTATGATTGCCTATTTGTTGCTCAGATCTGGCTCTCCCTCTCTAAGTAACCTTGGTGTGTGATCTTACTGCCCTCTCGCCTGTGTGGGACCTGATTCCCAGGGGTGTAAATCTCCAGGACACTGCAGGATATGACTCCCAGAGATGAATCTGGATCCAGCATCATGGGATTGAGAACAACTTCTTGACCAAAAGAGGGATGCAAAATGAAAAAAATAAAGCTTCAGTGGCTGAGAGATTTCAAATGGAGTTGAGAAGTCACTCTGGTGGACATTCTTATGCACTATATAGATAACCCTTTTAATATACTGGAATAGCTAGAAGTAAATACCTGAAACTACCAAACTTCAACCCAGTAGCCTTGCCTCTTGAAGATGATTGTATAACAATGTAGCTTACAAGCGTGACAGTACGATTGTGAAAACCTTGTGGATCACACTCCCTTTATCCAGTGTATAAATGGATGTGTAGAAAAAATGGGAACAAAACCTAAATGATAGAAGGGTGGGATGGGGGGTGATTTGGGTGTTCTTTTATGTTTTTATTTTTTATTCTTATTCTGATTCTTTCTGATGTAAGAAAATGTTCAAAAATAGCTTGGGGTGATGAATCCACAAGTATACAATGGTACTGTGAAGAGCTGATTGTTCACCAAGGATGATTTTATGGTATGTGAATATATTTCAATAAAACTGAATTTTTTTTTTAAAAAAAAAGAGTCATTGTAAATAAAGCACTAACATTTTACTCAAAAAAATAGTTGATATAACAAAAAAGATCTTCCCTATAAAGCAGGGACACCAACGTAAAAATCTTACTTTTATTTTTAACAAAACAAAAATAAACTTACTCTCTAGACTTCTATTCCCAGCTTTTGAAGTTTCAATTGTCATAATACATGATTAAATATTGTTATGTATTTTCCAAAAATCACCCCATAAAGAAGAGAATAGTATTAAATTTGAGTCCTGCCAAAGTCCTCACAAAATTTCTAATATTTCAGAGTAAACTTTCCATTACTTAACTTTGAAGAGCAAAGTATTGACACCCAATCAAAGTTAACTTGAGACATTTATAGCACATTGAAGTCACTAGCAAGAATTGGTTAAAATATAAAGGAGGTAAAGAAATCTAACAGACATTTGTTAATAATATTTGAGAGTGAGACCTCACAATTGCAAATATTGGATGCCATGTGAACAAAACTTTTAAAAATCATCTTTATAATCAATAGATTGCATGTTTACATTGAAGAAACCATGAACATATTCCTATCAGAAAAATCAAGCAATAGGTTTTGGGAGCTGGAAATAAAATTTGCAACAGCAGACATCATAGACTTTACCTTAAGGAATTTAGGCTGAAGTGAATGCAATATACTCAAGAAGGCCAAGTGAAATGTTTGTAAAAAGTGGCTCCAGTAAGGATGAAGAAAGGGACACTAATTTAAATGGGATGAAATCTTATTGAAATGGTTTGATTAAGTATCGCAGATAGAAAAGCAGTATTGTAATTTAATATATTATTTTACACAATGACTTTAAATGTTTATGTATAACTAAATAAATTAAAGTAAATAGAAGTAAAACAATATGAAACAAAAAAAAATGCTATATCTGAAAAAATCTATCCCTCAAATATGAGGAAGAGCTTAAATATTCTCTGACAAACAGACAGTAACAGAGATTGTGAACAGGATAAATGCTCTAAAGGAAACATTAGAGGAAGCACTGCAGACAGAAAGGAAAAGACAGCAGTGAGAGGTTTGGAAAACAATTTTGGGAGATAGTAGCAGAGCAATGTAAGTACACTGAACAAAATGACTGTGGGTATGGTTGAAAGAGGACGTTTGGGACCATGTGGGACACCAGAACAAAAGACAAAGAATAAAGACTGGGACTGTGAAACTCAGGGAAAACTAGGGTGCTCAACAATTGTAAAGAAAGGTACAAATATGTTTTTACATGAGGTAGAACAAATTAATTTCAACATTGGAAGGTGTTAAAATAGGGTGGGATTGGGGGAAATAAAATTAATGCAAACTAGAGACTATAATTTATGAAATGCTGTATTATGTTTCATTTAATATAACAGAGGCAAAATACCAAGGCTAAATGTATATGGTGGGGTGGGGTATAGGGGAAGGTTGTGGGACTGCTGGCATTGGTGATATTGTCTGACACTTTATTCTACTTTAGGTTAATGCTATCTTTCCTTTTGTTGCCATCCAGCTGCCAAGATTTTTTATGTTTTCTCTCTCTTTTCTTTTTCTTTTGTCTTTCTGCCTTCATTAAATCTTCCTCCTTCTTTGTGGAAGAAATGGAGTTGTCCTTATACAGATAGTGGTGATGGTGCTGAATACATAAATACATGACTCTACAGGGAACCAATGATTGATTACTTAGGATGGAATGTATGGTGTGTGAAAAAAATCATCTTAAAAGAAATGAGTTAGATGGTGACACAACATTGGGAACATAATTAATAGTACTGAATTGTGTACTAGAAAGTGATTAAAATGGGAAATGTTATAATGTATACATGTTACCAGAATAAAAATTAAAAACAAATCCAAAAATAAAAAGAAATGGGTTGATGAAGAAAACTTGAGGGCACTCTATTGGGTGAAATGGAAATAAAACATAAAGGCAAAAATTGCTGGGTCTCACTGATATGAACTGGTTGTAATATATAAACTCATAGACATGAAATATAGGTTACCAGGATATAGAATGAGGCTAAGCAATGGGGAGTGGTTGCTTAGTAGGAGCAGAATGTTCAATGAGAATGAACTTAAACATTTGGTAAAGGAAAGAGGTGATGGTAGCATGTTGTGAAAATAACTAACAGTGAAGAAAGTTGTGTAAAGGTGGTGGAAAGAGCAAGCTTAGAGTCACATATGTCACAAGGAGGAAAGTTGGAGGTTAAAAGATGGGAATGTATAAAATAGTGAATCTTTGTGGTGGCCAATGTCTGTGATTAGCTATACAAATATTAGACATCTCTCTCACAAACTAGAACAAATATGACACTATAACTCTAAGTTAATAATAGGCTTCTACCATCAGTTTGTTCAAACACCACAATTACATGGAACTTTGAATAAGTGAGATATGGTAAGTCTGTATAGGTTAGAGTGAAATAGCAACACATCCCAATGTAATTTGGGTGGAGAATAAAAATATATATTTATGCCACTCCTGAGGACCTGGGGAAGGATGCAGAGGTGATGGTCTTCCTCACCTGGATTGTTGCTGATGTTTGCACATATACTGGGGACTGAAGGCTTGACATGCTGAGCCCTCTGTCTTGGGGCTTGCCCCCATGAAGCTTGTTACTGCAAAGGAGAGGCTAAACTGCTTATAATTGTGCCCAAGTGTCTCCCCTCAAGTGCCCCTTTGTTCCTCAGTTGTGGCCCTCTCTTTATGTGTCACCATGGCAGGTGATCTCACTGGCCTCCCCATATGTGGGATCTGACTCAGAGGGGTATCAATCTCCCTGGCAACACAGCATATGGTTCCCAGAGATGAATCTGGACTCAGCATTGTGGGATTGGGAATATCTTGATTAAAAGGCGAATGTGAAATGAAATGAAATAAAGTTTCAGTGGCTGGGAGATTTTAAATGGTGTGGAGAGGTCACTCTGGTGGACATTATTATTATGCACTACATAGATAACCCCTTTTAGATTTTAATGTATTGGAATTGCTAGAAGTAAATACCTGAAACTACCAAACTCCAACCTAGTAGCCTTGAGTCTTGAAGATGATTGTATAAAAGTGTAGATTACAAGGGGTGACAGTGAAACTGTGAAAACCTTGTGGATCACACTCCCTTTATCCAGTGTATGGATGGATGTGTAGAAAAGTGAGGACAAAAACTAAATGAAAAATAGGGTGTGATGAAGGGATGATTTGCTTCTTCTCTATTTTTATTTTTTATTCTTATTCTAATTATTTCTGGTATAAAGAAAATGTTCAAAAATAGATTGTGGTGATGAATGCAAAACTATCTGATGGTACAGTGAACAGTTGATTGTACACCATAGATGATTTTATGTTATGTGAATATATCTCAATAAAACTGAATTAAAAATATAAAATAAATTAGTACAAGCCCTTTCATCCAAGCAGTTTTCCAAAACTATAGATACTAGACATATTTTTAGACATAATATTTTTCCAAATACTTTTGAATAGTGTTATAGCCTGCAAATATTACAATTTTATTTTTCTTACCCTGAGAAATATGGCAGAAACCTTAGAAATTTCACAGGATTTATGTAAATAACTTGGTGTAGCAGCACAAGTAAAATATCTTAAGCTTTCCAATATTACTTGAAGTTTTAAATAGAATATTCACAATTTCCATCAGGTATATCTTTTTTTATTTATTTATTTTTCATCAGATATATCTTGAAGTATTTACTGAATCAATATCGCACCACAGAGAAATTTAATAAATGGTTTAAAGACTTTTTATCCAGTAGGATATTATGATTTAAGACTTCTATAAAGGGTTAAAACAACACATTATATGTGAACTCAGATGATTCCATGTTAAATTCATCTTTTTTTGGATTGTGATATAGAAGTTTTCAAATTACAGACTTTATTTCATGCAGTTTTTAGACACAAGTTAAATCAAGATACTTTAAATATATAATCATTTTTATGGATATAAAGAAAAAATTTTACATTATACTTATCTTCTGAATATTCTGGCACTAAAATTCATGTTTTCTAAAATGTTTATCGATACTCTGCAATTTCTCAAAAAATTTCTAACTCATCTAAAATGTATTTGCTTGACTATTCCTACCCACTGAGGGAAAATAGGTGCATATTTTTTAAAAGAAAACCAAGCAAGTCAAAGGATAGGAAATTTAAAATAATATTTAAAAACAAAATATCATTCATGTAGATTTTGAATACTGTTCCTTGTTTTGTTTACTGAATAAGAGTATAGTACATGTGCCAATCTCCCAGCATTCCCTATTTGATGGTATAAATCAGGGGTCATTAAGTTAAAATCATGCATACTGCTTTGTCTTTGTCACTATTTATATGGCTAAGGAAGTCCAGTCTGGAAACTGCCTAATCCCTTGCTTCTTACCTGCTCTACACTGTTGATTTCTCATCACACTCAAATTTTGGCACAAGATCATATTCTTCCATGTAACAACATTATATGTATAAGTTTGGTTTGTGGTCATTTAAATCAAGATGATGGTTTCAAAATCAGAACTGCAACTATAATGTTGTAATTGTGAGAAAGTTACATACTCCCTCAGTATCATCATCTATATAATGTGGATTATTGGAATACTTACCTTGTAAATTTATTTGGAAAAATGAGAAATCCATGCTTAGAATGATGCCATTTTTTTCTGAGCCAATACATATCTCTGTTTTTAGAGATACATATCATTATTGGAAAATGGTTATAAAAATATCTAATTCTTACTTTGTGCTCATCTGCCACCTTTCTGGGCTTTGTTGATTCATTTCAGATTGGTGATGAAAAATGGATGCAACAAACCAAACAACAGTGAGGGAATTTATTTTTCTTGGATTTTCTGCTGGCCCCCAACTACAGATGACATTGTTTTTTTGACCCACCTAGAATGGGCTGGGTCACATTCTCCATGGAAATAACCCAATCAAAAGGTCCACCCAACAATAGTTCTGTCTCCACAGGATCAAATAAGAGAACATGGTCTTTTATGGGATACATAACAGATTCAAACCAGCACAATGGGATTTCCTTTACTGTGATCTGTGGTATTTGGAAGGATCCATGTCTGGTGTCACATAACATAGAGAACCTGTAAACTGGAAAATTTGGCATGAGGGTAAGAGTGGAGAAGAGATTTGAAAATGCCAATGAAACAATGTGAGAAGTGCTCATAAATGTCCATTCAAGAAAATGCTCAGTATATTCTTTGATTTCCAATTTCCACATTGTGATGCTTGGTATTTTTTTGATTGGGAATAAATGCTTGATGCCCACATGCTTGGAAGAGGAATTGACCTCTATTGGATTTTTAAATTTATTCAATATGCATGTTTAGTGTTCTTTCAGTATAAATATTCTGAAAAGCATTTCAATGTCTTACTTATGTTTGATTTCTGTCTTTGATATCTTAAGCATATTTTCAACTGTTTTGTCCATTAAGCTCATCCATTAGTATAGTATTTCAAAGTATCTAGAAAAAGGAAATTTTTCCTCTACTAAAATTCTAGAACCACACAGACACACATGGATATGCATACATACAAATAACTAGATGCCTTACAGAGATGATACAAAGGTAGGTAGGTATATATGTAGATAGATAGATAGATAGATAGATAGATAGATAGATAGAGATAGTTAGTAGACAGATAGATGAGAAGCAGATAGATATATGTGACAAATATGTAACCCAAAACTAATGCTTTGGTAGGTAGTTTTATGTTTACTTTTCTTGGGCATGTAATTAAATGTTATTAAAATTAAATCAAACTTCATTGTTGTAAAACAATGTATTCATTATTTTAATATAAGTAATTACAGAAACAAAGATGGATAATTAAAATGCAGAAAACTGAAAGCCATAAATAATTCTCTGCATCAGTTTATAAGTTTATATATAGTTAGAAAGATATAAAAATAGAGTTAATACTATAATTAATATATGGATGTGATAGTGGCATATGTTTAAAATAAAATATTCATTCTTATATTCTGCTACTTTGCACCTATTTACTCAATGAGTATTTTATTCTATTTCTAAAATATTGCATGGCTTTTACTAAGCAAAAGTGCATAAAACACTGGATCAGATTAAGATGGAAAGATGAGCTTCTCTATTCTTTAAAGCTATTGAATTAGAATATTTTCTAAATATTTTCTAAATATTCACTAAATCTTTAGAAAATAACACTAAATTCTCAATTTTATAACATACAGATTTTATACACTTATTTTGTAAATGCATTGTACAATCCTTTCAAACATTCTCAAATGTCAAAATCAGTAAAGAATTTTAGTGTTTATCAATGAAATGAATTTCATTGTCTTTTTTACTAGTGGTAGTTAACACTGAAATTTTTAAACTTAACTTGTTTATTTTCCTTCAAGTATATTTTAATTTGAAATGCTTTATTTATTACTCTGGTGATAGATAACGATAAGCTACTTATTTATGTTAAATTTTTCTAGACAGATACTTGTCCCCTATGAAATTTGCTGCTCATGATTTGAAAATCTTTAGAAATGGTCTTATAATTTTGAGTGGACTTTTCATAAATCATTAAAAAGTGTTAAATAGCTGTTATTTCCAAATTTTATTTCCTTATGGAGAAAAAGAATACATAAAAATAATGAAGAAATTGTCCCTTAGCAGAGGAGCTAGGAGTGCATGTCTTGGAAGAAGGACCCAATTGCAAGTCCCAGGGACCATATGCCAATAGGAAGGACTTGTGGATCTGTGGCAAAGACAAACTGTGACAAGGCTGAACTGAAGGATTAGACTATTGCAACAGCTTTAAATCCCCAGGAACACCTGGGAGATTTGATTATTAAAGCTGACCCCTCCCTAACTGGAAGACAAATGCCCCATATGCAGGGTGGGCAACACCAACTACACACACACAAGCTTGATGCACCAATTGGACCCCACAAGACTCACAGCCCAACTCACCACAAAGACAAAGTGGGTGAGAACTGGCTTGAGGGAAAAAGGTAGCTCAGCTCAGAGATGCCACCTGATGGTTAGTTAAAGAAAGGGTACTACAAGAGGCTGTAGATCTGACAAATTAGAGATAAGGGTTTGAATCAGTCTACATATCCTAAAAGAACCCTAACAAGTAAAGCAAGTGCCAAGAGGCCAAAAACAACAGAAAAATTTAAAGAATATGAAAACACCAGATGATATGGATAACTCAAGCCCAAACAACCAAATCAAAAGATCAAAGGAGACAGAGTACTTGGAGCAATTAATCAAAGAACTAAAGACAAACAATGACAGCATGGCACAGGACATAAAGGATATGAAGAAGAGCATGGCACAGGATATAAAGGAAATGAAGAAGACCCTGGAAGAGAATAAAGAAGACATTGCAAGAGTAAATAAAAAACAGATGATTTTATGGAAATAAAAGAAAGTGTTGACCAAATTAAAAAGATTTTGGATGCTCAGAGTAAAAGACTAGAGGAAGCTGAACAGTGAATCACTGACCTAGAGGATGAGAGAATGGAAAATGAAAGAACAAAAGAAAGAATGGGAAAAAAATTGAAAAAATTGAAATGGAACTTAGGGATATGAGAGGTAATATAAAACATCCAAATATAAGACTCATTGGTAATCCAGAAGGGGAAGAGAAGGGTAAAGGTCTAGGAAGAGTATTCAAAGAAATTGTTTGGGGAAACTTCCCAAATCTTCTAAACACCACAAATACACAAATCATAAATGGCCAGCAAACTCAAAATAAAAAAAAATCCAAATAAACACATTCTGAGACAAATTCTGATCATACTGTCAAATACTGAAGAGAAGGAGCAAGTTCTGAAAGCAGGAAGAGAAAAGCAATTCACCACATACAAAGGAAAAAGGATAAGAATAAGTAGTGACTACTCAGCAGCCACAATGGAGGCAAGAAGGCAGTGGAATGACATATTTTAAATTCTGAAAGGGAAAAATTGCCAAGCAAGGATTCTTTATCCAGCAAAGCTCTCCTTCAAATTTCAGGGAGAGCTTAAAGTTTTCACAAGCAAATGTTGAGAGAATTTGCTAACAAGAGACCTGCCCTAATTTAGATACTAATGGGAGCCCTACCAACAGATAGAAAAAGAAAGGAGAGAGAGAGATGGAGAAAGGTTCAGTACTAAGGAGATTCAGTATGGGTATGTTAAAGGACATTAAGAGAGTGAGGAAAAATAAATCTGACAAACAACCAAAGGATAAGATGGCAGTTTCAAGAAATGCTTTCACAGTAATAACATTGAATGCAAATGGATTAAACTTCCCAATCAAAAGGCATAGATTGGCAGATTGGATAAAAAAATGAACCATCAATATGTGGCATACAAGAGACTTGTCTTAGATACAGGGACACAAAGAAATTGAAGGTGACAGAATGGAAAAAATTCTCATGCAAGCTATAGCCAAAAGAAAGCAGGAGTAGCAATATTAATTATAGAAAAAATAGACTTTAAACACAAGGATGATAAGAGAGACAAAGAAGACCACTGCATTCTAATAAAAGGGACAATTCAACAAGAAGAAATAATCATAAATGTTTGTGCACACAATCAAGGTGCCACAAAATACATGAGAAAAACATTGGCAAAACTAAAGGAAGCAATTGATGTTTCCCCAATAATTGTGGGAGACTTCAACACATCACTCTCTCCTATAGATAGATCAACTAGACAGGAGACCAATAAGGAAATTGAATATCTAAGCAATCTGGTAAATGAATTGGGTTTAAGAAACATATATAGAACATTACATCCCAAATCACCAAGAAACACATTCTTCTCTAGTGCTCATGGAACTTTCTCCAGTATAGATCATATTCTGGGACATAAAACAAGTCTTAATAAATTTAAAGATAATTGAAATTATTCAAAGCACATTCTCAGAACACAATGGAATAAAATTATAAGTCAATGAACATCAGAGACTTAGAAAATTCATAAATATCTGGAGATTAAACAACATGCTCCTAAACAATCAGTGGGTTAAAGAAGAAAAAGCAAGAGAAATTGCTAAATATATGGAGATGAATGAAAATGAGAACACAGCATACGAAAACCTATGGGATGCAGCAAAAGTGGTACTAAGGGGAAAATTTACAGCTTTAAATGCATACTTTGAAAAAGAAGAAAGAGCTAAAATCAAAGAACTATTGGATCAACTGAAGAAGTGAGAAAATGAACAACAAACCAATCCTAAACCAAGTAGAAGAAAAGAAATAAGGATTAAAGCAGAAATAAATGACAGGAGCAAAAGAAAAAAAACACTAGAGAGAAGAAATAACACCAAAAGTTGGTTCTTTGAGAAGATCAATAAGATTGAAAAGTCCCTTGCTAGACTGACAAAATCAAAAAGAGAAAAGACCCATATAAACAAAATAATGAATGAGAGAGGTAACATAACAGTGAATCCTGAATAATTAAAAAATTATAAGCAGATACTGTGAAAAACTATATGCCAACAAACTGGATAATGTAGAGGAAATGGACAATTTCCTGGAAACATATGAACATCCTCAACTGAGCAGAGAAAAAATAGAAGACCTCAACCAAACAATCATAAGCAAAGAGATTGAATCATCAAAAAGCTTCCCACAAATAAATGCCCAGGCCCAGATGGCTTCACAGGAGAGTGCTTACAAACTTTCTAAAAAGAACTGACACAAATCTTAAACTCTTTTAAAATATCAAAGAAAATGGAACACTACCTAACTCATTTTATGAAGCTGACATCAATCTAATACCAAAACCAGGCAAAGATGCTACAGAAAAGGAAAACTACAGGCCTATCTCCCTAATGGATATAGATGCAAAAATTCTCAACAAAATACTTTCAAATCGAATCCAAAGACACATTTAAAAAATCATACTCCATGACCAAGTGGAATTCATTCCAGACATGCAAGGATGGTTCAACATAAGAAAATCAATGTATTACAACACATTAACAAATCAAAAGAGAATATCAAATGATCATTTCAATAGATGCTGAAAAAGCATTTGACAAAATCCTACAGCCCTTTTTGATAAAAACACTTCAACAGGTAAGGATTGAAGGAAACTTCCTCAATATGATAAAGAGCATATATGAAAAACCCACAACCAGCCTAGTACTCAATGGTGAGAGACTGAAAGCCTTCCCTGTAAGTACAGGAACCAGAAAAGGATGCCTGGTGTCACCAATGTTATTCAACATTGTGCTTGAAGTGCTACCCATGGTAATCCAGCAAGACAAAGAAATAAGATGCATCTAAATTGGAAAGAAAGAAGTAAAACTGTCATTGTTTGCAGATGATATGTTCTTATATCTGGAAAACTCTGAGAAACTGATGATACAGCTACTAAAGCTAATAAACAAATTTAGCAAATTAGCAGGATACAAGATTAATGCACATAATTCAGTAATGTTTCTATATGCTAGAAATGAACAATTTGAAGAGACCCTCAAGAGAAAGATACCATTTTCAATAGCAACTGAAAGAATCAAGTACCTAGGAATAAACTTAACCACAGATGTTAAAGACATATACAAAGGAAACTACATAACTCTACTAAAATAAATAGAAGGGGACCTTAAAAGATGGAAGAATATCGCATGTTCACGGATAGGAAGGCTAAATGCATTAAGATGTCAATTCTACCCAAACGAATCTACAGATTCAATGCAATCCCAATCAAAATTCCAACAACCTATTTTGCAGACTTGGAAAAGCTAGTTATCAAATTTATTAGGAAAGAGAAGATGCCTCAAATTGCTGAAAACACTCTAAAAAGAAAAAAAAATTGGGGGAGGACTGATACTTCCTGACTTTGAAGCTTATTATAAAGCCACAGTTGTCAAAACAGCATGGTACTGGCACAAAGATAGACATATTGATCAATGGAATCATAGTGAGAATTCAGAGATAGGCCCCCAGATCTACAGCTGACTGATCTTTGATAAGGCCCCCAAATCCACTGAACTGGGACATAACAGTCTTTTCAACAAATGGGGCTGGGAGAATTGGATATCCGTATCCAAAAGAATGAAAGAGGACCCCTACCTCACACCCTTCACAAAAATTAATTCAAAGTGGATCAAAGATCTCAATATATCAGACAGTACCATAAAACTCCCAGAAGATAATATCAGGAAACATCTTCAAAACCTTGTATTAGGTGGCTGCTTCCTAGAATTTACACCCAAAGCACAAGCAGCAAAAGAAAAAATAGATAAATGGGAACTCCTCAACCTTAGAAGTTTCTGTGCCTCAAAGGAATTTGTTGAAAAGATGAAGAGGCAGCCAACTCAATGGGAAAATTTTTTTGGAAACCATGTATCTGACAAAAGACTGATATCTTGCATAGGAAAAGGAATCCTACAACTCAATGACAATAGTACAGACAGCCCAAATTTAAAATGGGAAAAGATATGAAAATACAGTTCTCTGAAGAGGAAATACAAATGGCCAAGAAACACATGAAAAAATGTTCAGCTTCATTAGCTGTTAGAGAGATACAAATTAAGACCACAATGAGATAAGGTCTCACACCAATTAGAATGTCTATCATTAAAGAAACAGGAAATTACAGATGCTGGAAAGGATGTGGAGAAATTGGAACTCTTATTCATTGTTGGTGGGACTGTATAATGTTTCAGCCACTCTGGAAGTCAGTCTGGCCATTCCTTAGTATACTAGATATAGAGTTACCCTTCAATCCAGTGATTGCACTTCTTGGTATATACCCAGAATATCTGAAAGCAGTGACATGAACATATATCTGCATGCCAATGTTCATAGCAGCATTATTCACAATTGCCAAGAGATGGAAACAACCCAAATGTCCTTTCACATATGAATGGATAAGTAAAATATGGTATGTACACACGATGGAATACTATGCAGCTGTAAGAAGGAACAATGTTGTGAAACATATGATAACATGTATGAACCTTGAAGACATATTGCTGAGTGAAATAAGACAGGCACAAAAACAGAAATATTCTATGTTACCACTAATGTGAACATTAAAAAATGTAAAACAAACGGTTTATAATGTATAATGCAGGGAAACTAGCAATATAGAGCAATTAAGGAAGGGGGAATGATAACCCAATAAGAACAGATAGGCTATTGTGGGTAAATTTAACATTCTGGGAATACCCAGGGATGACTATGGTCTGTTAATTTCTGATGGGTATGGTAGGAACAAGTTCACAGAATTGTGGCTATATTAGGTTATTTTCTTGGGGTAAAGTAGGAACATGTTGGTAGTAAGGGACCATACACAAATGCCAAGGACCTGTGGCACAGTGGCAGAGAATAACTGTTGCGAGACTAACCTGAAGGATGACTATTGCAACAGCTTTAAATCTCCAGGAATGCATGGGAGATTTGATTACTAAGCCATACCCCCTCACTAACTGCTCAGACACAGGCCCCATATGCAGGATAGGCAACACCAACCACACATGAAAGCTTGGTGCACAAATTGGACCCCACAACAGTCACACCCCCACTCACCACAAAGACAAAGTGGGGGAGAATTGGCTTGAGCAGAATAGGTGGCTCATGGATGCCAAATTCTGGTTAAGGTGTACTCCATGAAGCTGTAGATCTGACAAATGAGACATAAGTGTTTCAATCAGTCTACATATCCTCAAAGAACCCTATCAAGTTAAGCAAATGCCAAGAGACCAAAGACAATGGAAATTTTTAAAGTATATGTTAAAACCAGGTGATATGGATAACCTAAGCCCAAACACCCAAATCAAAAGACCAGAGGTGACAGAGTACTTGGAGCAATTAATCAAAGAACTAAAGATGAATTGTGAGAGCATGGCACAGGATAGGAAGAACATGAAGAAGACCCTAGAAGAGAATAATGAAGAAATTGCAAGAGCAAATTAAAAAATAGATGATCTTATGGAAATAAAAGAACATGCTGACAAAATAAAAAGAATCTGGGTACTCATAGTACAAGACTAGAGGAAGCTGAAAAGCGAGTCAGTGACCTGGAGTGATGACAGAATTGAAAATGAAAGAACAAAAGAAAGAATGGTGAAAAACTTAAAAAAAAATTGAAATGAACATCAGGGATATGATAGATATTATAAAACATCCAAATATGACTCATTGGTGTTCCAGAAGTGGAAGAGAAGGGTAAAGGTCTAGGAATAGTATTCAAAGAAATTGGGGTAAACTTCCCAAATTTTCTAAACACCATGAATACCCAAAGCACAAATGCTCAGCAAAGTCCAAATAGAATAAATCCAAATCAACACACTCCAAGATAAATTCTGAACACACTGTCAAATATGAAAGACAAGGGGCAATTTCTGAAAGCAGCAAGAGAAAAACAATTCACCAAATACAAAGAAAACAGCATAAGACTAAGTAGAAACTATTCAACAGCCATCATGGAGGATAGAAGGCAATGGCATGATATATTTTAAATTCTGACAGAGAAAAATTGCCAACCAATAATTCTTTTACCTGCAAAGTACTCCTTCAAATTTGAGAGGGAGCTTAAATTTTTCACAGAGAAGCAAATGCTGAGAGAATTAGCTAATAAGAGATCTGCCCTAATTGAGATAATAAAGGGAGCCCTACTAACAGAGAAACAAAGAAAAGAGATAGAGAGATGGAGAAAGTTCCAGTACTAAAGAGACTCAGTATGAGTACATTGAAGGAAATTAAGAGAGGGAAAAATATATCTTACAAACATAAACTAAAGGATAAGATGACTGATTCAAGAAATGCCATCACAGTAATAAGATTGAATACAGATGGATTAAACTCCCCAATCAAAAGATATAGATTGGCAGAATGGATTAAGAAAAATGAACCATCAATATGTTGCATACAAGAGACTCATCTTAGACACAGGGACACAAAGAAATTCAAAGTGAAAGGATGGAAAAAATATTTTGTGCAACTTACAGCCAAAAGAAAGCAGGAATAGCAATATTAATCTCAGATAAAATAGACTTTAAATGCAAGGATGTTATGAGAGACAAAGAAGGCCACTACATACTAATAAAGGGGGCAATTCAACAAGAAGAAATAACAAACATAAATGTTTATGCACCCAATCAAGGTGCCGCAAAATACATGAGAAACTCTGGCAAAACTAAAGGAAACAATTTATGTTTCCACAATAATAGTGGGAGACTTCAACACATCACTTTCTCCTATAGATAGATCAACCAGACAGAAACCAATAAGGAAATTGAAAACCTAAACAATCTGATAAATAAATTGGATTTAACAGACATATATAGAACATTACATACCAAATTACCAGGATACACATTCTTCTCTATTGCTCACAGAACTTTCTCCAGAATAACATATGCTGGGACATAAAACAAGCCTCAATAAATTAAGAAACATTGAAGTTATTCAAAGCACATTCTCTGACCACAATAGAATAAAATTAGAAATCAATAAACCTCAGACAGTTAGAAAATTTGAAAATACCTAGAGGTTAAACAACATGCTCCTAAACAATCAGTGGGTTAAAGCAGAAATAGCAAGAGAAATAGCTAAATATGTAGAGATGAATGAAAATGAGAACACAACATTCCAAAACTTATGAGATGGAGCAGAAGTGGTGCTGAGGGGGGAATTTATAGCACTAAACACCTACATTAAAATGGAAGAGAGAGCCAAAGTCAAAGAACTAATGGATCAACTGAATAACCTAGAAAATGAACAGCAAACCAATCCTAAACCAGTAGAAGAAAAGGAAAAGATTAAGCATAAATAAATGACATAGAGAACAAAAAACAAAACAGAGAATAAATAACACCAAACTTGTGTTCTTTGAAAAGATCAACAAGATTGACAAGCCCCTAGTTAGACTGACAAAATCAAAAAGAGAGAAGACCCATATAAACAAAATAACTAATGAAAAAGTTGACATTACTGCAGATGATGAAGAAGTTAAAAAAATTATGAGGATACTATGAACAACTGTATGCCAACAAACTGGATAACATAGAGGAAATGGACAATTTCCTGGAAACATGTGAACAACCAAGACTGACCAGAGAAGAAAGAACAGTGCAACCAACCATTCACAAGCAAAGATATCTAATCATTCATCAAATAGCTTGCCACCAGTAAATGTCCAGGGTCAGATGGCTTCAAAGGGGAATTCTACCAAACTTTCCAAAAAGAACTGACACCAATCTTACTTAAACTCTTTATAACTATTAAACATAAATTTTTTAAACATACATTATAAAAACGTTCAAAACAAGCCAAAAAAGGAATAAGAAAAAGACAACTAACCTAAAATAACTACTTTACTTCCAACATATTTCTATTCTACCCCAAGAAAATATACAGACTATAACCAAGCAAAGGAATAAGAAAGATAACCTAACATAGCAACCCTTCCATAAACTTGTTCCTACCATACCCACCAGAAATTAACAAAACTTAGTTGTTCCTGGGCATTCCCAGAATGTTAAATTTACCCAAAATAACTTATCTGTTTTTATTAGGTTATTTTTCCCCCTTTACTAATTGCTGTCTATTGTTAGGTCCCCTACATTCTACATTATAAACCATTTGTTTTATATTTCTCAATGTTCACAGTGGTAGCATATAATATTTCTGTTTTTGTGCCTGGCTTATTTCACTCAGCATTATGTCTTCAAAGTTCATCCATGTTGTCATATGATTCATGACATTGTTCTTTCTTACTGTTGTGGGGTATTCCAAAATGTGCATATACACCATTTTATTTATAAACTCATCTGTTGCAGTACATTTGGGTTGTTTCCATTTCTTGGCAATTGTGAATAATGCTGCTATGAACGTTGGTGTGCAGGTATCTCTTCACATCACTGCTTTCAGGTCTTGCAAGTATATACTAAGAAGTGCAATTGCTGGATTGAAGGGTAAGTCCATATCTAGTTTTCTGAGGAACAGCCAGACTGTTTTCCAGAATAGCAGAACCATTATACAGTCCCACATACAATGCATAAGAATTCCAATTTCTCCACATCCTCTCCAGCATCTGTAGTTACCTCTTTGTTTAATGGCAGCCCTTCTAATTGTGTGTGAGACGTTATCTCATTGTGGTCTTAATTTGCATATCTCTAATAGCTACTTTTTCATGTGTTTCTTTTTTCCAACATTTTACTTTCAAACTCTTTGTGTCCCCATGTCAGGATGAGTCTCTTGTATGCAACATATTGATGTTTCATATTTTTTATCAGTTCTACCAATCTATATATTTTAACTGGGGAGTTTAATCCATTTACATTCAACATTATTACTGTGAAGGCATTTCTTGAATTGGCCATCCTCCCTTTGGCTTATGTTTTTAGATATATTTTTCTGTCTCACACTTAATGTACCCATGATGAATCTCTTTATACTGAACCTTTATCCATCTCTCTCTCTCCTTTCTTTGTTTCTCTGTCAGTAATATATCAAGTATGGCAGGTCTCTTGTTAGCAAATTCCCTCAGCATTCGTTTGTTTGTCAAAAGTTTAAGCTCTCCCTCAAATTTGAAGGAGAGCTCTTCTGAGTAAAGAATTTTGGGTTGGCAATTTTTCTCTCTCAGAATTTTAAATATGTCATGCCTCTTCCTTCTCACCTCCATGGTGCCCACGGAGTGGTCACTACTTAGTCTTATGCTGTTTCCTTTGTAAGTGGTGAATTGCTTTTCTCTTGCCACTTTCAGAACTTGCTCCTTGTCTTCAGTAATTAACAATCTGGGCAGAATATATCTGGGAGTGGTTTTATTTGGATTTATTCTGTTTGGAGTTTGCTGGGCATTTATGGTTTGTGTATTTATGTCTTTTAGAAGATTTGGGAAATTTACCCCCAAACTTTCTTTGAATACTCTTTCCAGAAATTTACCCTTCTCTTCCCCTTCTGGAAAACCAATGACTCTTATATTTGGATATTTTATATTATCTTTCATATCCATTAGGTCCATTTCAATTTTTTCAATTTTTTCCACATTCTTTCTTTTGTTATTTCACTTTCTGTTCTGTCTTCTTTGAGGTCACTGATTTGCTGTTCAGCTTCCTCTAGTCTTGTGCTGTGAGTATCCAGAATCTTTTTATTTTAGTCAACAGTTTCTTTTATTTCCATAAGATTGTATATATTTTTTAATTTACTCTTGTAATTTCTTCTTTATGCTCTTCTATGTTCTTCTTCATGTCCTTTATATCCTGTGCTATGCTTTCATTGTTTGTCTTTCATTCTTTGTTAATTGCTCCAAGTACTGTGTCTCTTCAGATCTTTTGATTTGGGTGTTTGGGTTTGGGTTATCCATATCATATGCTTCACATTCTTTAAAGTTTTCTGTTGTTTTTTGATCTCTTGGCATTTGCTTAACTTGATAGGGTTATTTTATGGTATGTAGACTTATGCAAACATTTACCCCTAATTTGTCAGATCTGCAGCTTGTTGCCATACCCTTTCTTTATCTAACCAGCATGTGGCATACATGAGCCACATATTCCCTTCAAGCCAGTTTTCCCCAAATTTGTCTTTGTAGTGAATGCAGTCTGAATCTTATGGGAGTCCAATTGGTGCACCAAGTTTGCATGTGTACTTGGTGCTGCCCACCCTGAATGTGGAGCATGTGTCTGAGTGGTTAGAGAGGGAAGGCAGTTTTAATAATCAAACCTCCCAAGTGTTCCTTGAGATTTAAAGCTGTTGTAAGAGACTAAGACTTCAGTTGAGTCTCACCACAGTTTGTCTCTGCCACTGACCCAGAAGTCCTTGGTATTGGTGTATCATCCCTGGGACTACTGAGTGGACCCCTCTTCCAAGCCATGCCCTCCCAGGGCCTCTGCTGAGGGAAGATTGTGTTAACCACATGTGAGCACCATCTTCCAAGGGAAGTCCTGGGCCACAGGGTCATGTAGGTGTTTTCCCAGCCTGCTGAAAGGATGACTGTATGTGGCAAGTTAAATTACTCCTTTTTGAACACCTCTGCCTTCCTAGCTCTGGGACAATTAGCTGCAGGGGTGAAAAAGCCTATCATCCATGCCAGATATTGTGGCATGTGCATGTGTTGCTTGAAACACTTCCCATTGTGCAGGTTGTTTGGTGTAGTTCTGGGCTGTGGTGATGTCACTGGAAAGGAGTGCTCCCAGCTTGCTGGCCAAATGGTTGTTTGGGTTGTGTTTATTTTCCCCTTTTTGCTAACCTCTGCCTTCCTAGCTCTGAGACAATTAGTAGTGGGTGCCTGTAAAGCTATTGCCCACACTAGATATTGATACATGCCCACGGGTTGTGGGAATGCAGTTCATGCCACACTTCACTGTGCAGTTCTTACTGCCATATCTGCAGCTACTTTTGGGTTTTTAAAACTAGTTCAACTCCAAATGCCAACCACAGTTTTTTGAGACTGCAGCATGGCTGCTGGTTATCCAGCAGGCTCACTCACTTATTTCAGAATGCAGAGTCCCAGTTTTACCAAGTGCATGGTCCCTGTGGATTTAGAAGACCTTGTCCAGATGGTGCATCACTGAAACTGGTGTTTTGGATCACTTTCTGTCTTTTATCTAGTATTTTTCATGGAGATGTTTTTGCCCTGTTTCTCCAATTGCCATTTTCCAGAAGACTCCCTGGATTGGCTTTTATAAATGGGATCCATTAAGTTACAAATTTACAGTTCTAAGGCCACCAAAGTGTCCAAATGAAAGCATCAAGAAGAGGATACCTTCACCAAAGAAATATGGATGTTGTCCAGAACACCTCTGTCAGCTGGAAAGACATATGGCTGGAGTCTGCACTTCCTTTGCTCCTTGGTTCTGGTTTCAAAATAGCTTTCTCCAAAATGTTTCTGGGCTTCTCTCTTGTAGTTTCTCTCTCTCAACTCCTGTTCATCCTTGCTTGCTCTTCCAGGGTATTTCTCTCTAAGCATCTGGCAGTGCTCTCTTAGCATCTTTGGTACAAACTCCATGCTTCATCTCTCATTTCATCATCTTCAAATATACATTTATTTGCATCAGCAACAACAAAAGTTTCTGGGTCTGTGTGGGATCTCAGCTATCTAAAGGACTCTGTGATCTAATTAAGATCTAACCTGAATGGATGTTGTCAAACCTCCAGGGGGAAAAAACAGTCAAAAATCTCACCCAATACTGGATTAAAGATTGTGGCTCTTCTGGGGCTCAAAACAGTTTCAATCTTGCACAATATCCAAATCCACCAGGGAAAGTTCTGAAAATTAGTGTCAAGGGGGTTGAGAGAGTGGTCTTTCCAGAACTCCATGGAGTTGAACCAACATGATTTACAGCAAGTGCATGGATAGGTCTTGGAGGACCTATGCTAGAACATAAATGAAAGATACATAAATCTGAGAATTTGCACAATACCTATGTATTTCACATACAGTATGAGTAAGAGATACCTACTTTTTAATATTCTAATTTGCTTTTATTTCATTAATAAAGCTAATTTTTTTCTTCTTCCATTTCCTGTTTGTAATTTTTCTTCTATTAATCCTTTCTTTATATCATTATCCCATTTTTCTACTACAGATTATCAATTTTTTCCCTCATTGATTTAAAACAACACTTTAAGCCTCTCCTGCCTCTGCTGTCACCTCCTCCACCAGCGCCATTCACTGCTGTGTGTGGAGGGTGAGGCAGGGCTTCTGCGGCCACCATGAAGCCTGACTCAGTGAATGAGGACAAGACAATTGATCTCATGTTGCCAGAGTGTATTTTTGGCATTTAGTTGAAGAAAGCTGGATAACATAAACAGAAAGAATTCTGGAAGATGTTTCACTGCTGTTTTTTCTCAGACTAGTCTGAAAGGGAAAACACCCATTCATTCTGGATTGGTGGATATGAAGTACAAAATATTTTCCAGATAATTAAAGGAACATCATCTGTGATCATCTCCAGAAAGAGACCATCAGATGGAAACTATCAAAAAGAAAAAAAGACTTGTGTATTAAACATTTTGACCAGTGCTCTGAATCAGATCAAGTGGAATTTGTGGAACATTTTATTTCTTGAATGTGTCACTATCAGCATGGACATATTAACTCTTACCTGAATCCCATGTTGCAGCAGAACTTTATCACTGCTTTACCAGAGCAAGGCTTAGATCACAAGGCAGAAAACATTCTTTCCTACCTGGATTCCAGGTCTCTGTGCAGTAGAGCTGATTTGTAAAGAATGGCAAAGAGTGATCTCAGAAGGAATGCTTTGGAAGAAGGTGATTGAATGAATTTTACACACAGATCCTCTATGGAAGGGACTCTCAGAAAAAAAGGTGGGATCAGTACCTGTTTAAAAATAGACTCACAGATAGCCCTCCCGATTCATTTTGTAGGTCATTACACCCAAAGATCATCCAGGACATAGAGACTATATAATCTAACTGATGATGTGGATGACACAACTTGCAGAGGATTCAGTGTCACTCTGAAAATAGTAAAGGTGTCTACTGTTTGCAGTATGGTGATGAAAAAATTATCAGTGACCTATGAGATAATTCTATTAAGATTTGGGATAAAACCAGCTTGGAATGTTTGAAAGTGTTAATGGGACACACAGGCTCTCTCCTTTGTCACCAGTATGATGAACATGTCACTGTAACTGGCTCTTCAGTCTCTATGGTAAGAGTCTGTGATGTGAACACAGGTGAAGTTCTGAATACACTGATCCACCACAATGAGACTGTATTGCACTTACACTTTAGCAATGAACTCATAGTGACCTGTTCCAAGGACCACTCCATCACCATGTGGGACATCACTTCTGCCACTGATATCACTTTATGCTGTGTCCTGGTTGGCCATTGCACTACTGTCAATATGGTAGACTTTGATGATAAGTACATCATACATGCCTCTGGTGACAGAACCATCAAAGTGTAAGGCATGAGTACCTGTGAATTTGTTTGTGTTCTGAATGGGCACAAGTGAGGCATTCCTCCTGTACAGGAATCAGCTAGTTGTTAGTGGATCATCAGATAATGCCATTAGGGTATGGGATATCAAATTGACACCTGTTTAAGAGTCCTATTGGGACATGAAGAGTTGGTCCACTGCATCCACTTTGATAACAAGAGGATTGTCATCAGGGCCTATTATGGGAAAATTAAAGTTTGGAACTTGCAAGCTGCTCTTGACCACTGCACACCAGCAAGCACTTTGTGTTTGTGCATGTTGGTGGCACATTCTGGTCATGTGTTTCAGCTTCATTTTGATGAGTTTCAAATCATCAGCAGCTCACATGATGACACTATTTTGATTTGGGATTTCTTAAATGTGCCTCCCAGTGCCCAGAATCAGATGCACTCTCCCTCCAAATCATACACTTACACCTCCAGATAACAGTCTACACTTTTAACCACTTCAGGTATTCCTAGTCTTGAACTACTGGTTACATGGCTACCAAATGCCTAAGGGAGTTCATTCACAGCTGAATTAAGAAGCTGTAATTGGTTCTATATGCTGGGTACAGGCAAAGCAATCTAACTATTCAAGTGAGATACTTATTTTTGAATCATGGAGAGATTGAAAGAATTTGAGCACCATGGGATAATTAACACATGAAGCACAATGACTTTTATGTTATTATTTATAAGATATCAGTAGTCACATTTTTATTATTAGCAACATAATCCATAGCCTTCTTATATATAAGTTTAGGAGATGAGGGTCTTCCCCTGTTTCTTTTAGAGTAAACTACATGTTTCTCTTGGTTGAAGTAGGGTGGGTATTTCCTGATGAAGGATTGGATATATGTGACAAGCTTTGATTCTCACGGCTTTTTTCTCCAACCTCAGCTTGGATGCTTAGTGCTTGGACTGTCTGAGAGTGAAAACCCAGAGGAAGATAATTGGTGGCAGAACTATTAACAACAAAACCAGTGATGAGAAGGGAATTGTTATTTCTACTGAAATTTAACCCTTTCCAAGATATGCAGATTTCCCATACTGGTCTGGTACATTCTAAGTACATTCATGGGATACTCACATATTTGAGATGCACTATGTATACCCAGAACTCTGCTATACTTATGGTGGGTAAGGTAGTGGGTAAGAAATAATCTTCTCTCCACCATTTACACTAATTTGTCCAGCCTCTATTAAAGCTGTGTATTCACAGAAGAGATATGAGAGGATTTATTTTCTTCATGCATCCTATGGCCTCAGTGTGGAAATAATTCACACATTCACTATTTTAGTGGTAGTGCTTTGCTTAGGATTGTGGTGAACATAAGAGACAGAGATGAGAAATTGCACAACTTAGTTCAGTAGGGAAGCAGATGGTTCATAAGTTAATCTTGATGAGTCCAGTGTTATGAATGCTGGGGTCAGGACTATGCCATGTCAGGAGAGCACAATAAAGAGGACAGTAAAGGCAATGAAAAAGAATGTATTTATTTTGTCCAAAACTTTTTACAGTTTTGAGAGAGTATTTTCACATTTTGGAAAGATGTTTGAAATTCTCACTACCATCTTGTCCCCAGTTAACCATGCACTCTCTTAAAAAACATGTGAACAACTTTCTAAGTGGAAGCAATGAACAGGTAATATTGTTTCCTTATTTTAAGCTGGGCACACAGGAGAGGTATTGTATGTATAGTAAAATTGTAGGACCAGTGAAAATATTTGAAGAACTGTCAAGAGAACAGAACACGTAAGTCTATTTGTCACTGAACAGAATCAAGATGAGTATACAAGAGATACAATGTAAGCTCCAGTTTGGAGGTCCAGGTAATGGTTGAGTATGGGAGGACATGTACCATAGGAAGAGTCACCCTAAGACTGTCCTTTTGTATAGTGGTCTCAGGGGGCCCTGGTTTTTCCTACTAAACATCTTACCGTCATATCTCATAATAATAACCTGAGATTTTTAGAGGTGAAAAATGAATAATACTGTTCTGAAGCTTGGTATAAAGACTGTACACTTTTGCAGAATTATGTACTTTGCTTCAGTTATATCTTCCATTTTAATGAGTCATTGATTTATCACTTTTACTTAACAAGTGTTGGTTACATAGGAATCATCAGCTCATTGGATTTTTCAAAACTTTTTTGCATTTTGTTAAACCATTTCCTAGACAGGGAAACTGAGGTCATTGCAGATGCCTCAAATTCATGAAGTTGGATTTTAAATTTATATCTGAGTGCACATCAGGTATTACATAATTGGGGAGTGCAAGAATAACATGTGAAAAAGTAGTTCATTTCTCCAAGACCCTAGGGAGAGACGGTTTCCATGTGGAGCCAGTGAGAAACATGAACAGCCCTGGTTCGATGTGGGCAGCACACAGCTGAGCAAAAGGGATCCTTGGTACTGTGCTTTTAATATGGGCCAATAGTGTAAATTAGTAGATTTTCCTCAGGAGTCAGTGATTTGTTAGTTTAAAGCAAAAACCTGTGAAAAGGGAAGGGTACTCAGGGACCCAGGTTTGTGGGGATAATCACCTTACAATTTGGGACTACTTCTGTATTCTGGGTGAAGTCTATCAGTGATGAGGCAGATGACCCATGATTTAGGTTTGAAACCTGGGTAGTTATGTCTGCAGGGATGGAAAATTCTTATCTAGCACAAATGTCCATGTTGAGGCAAGTATCTTGGCCAAAATAAGTTGGATTCTGAGGCACAACACAAAATATCCCTTATGATGAGTCTGTGGATTTACCTGAATTTGATGAAAGAGATTTAGTAATGAATTCTCAAGAGAAAATTTTATGATCACCATCTGGAAGTCATTATTATCAGATTTTTTTGGCAAATTTTCAGGTTTTGTCATTCCAATATTGCCTTATGGTGAAGTTTATGTAATCAGAGTGTATATGTCGCTCTGAGTGTATCTGATAGATACTGGGTAAGCAGTAAGAATGATATAACCAGAATCCCAAACACAGTTTTCAGTATTTTGTACACAACCACCACCTTTCCTCAGGGCTCTCATTTCATTCAATGTACTGTGGATATTGGTAGGGATGGCATTGAATGAACCAAATGCCTATGTCATTTTAGGAATCAGTGACCTTCAATGATGTAACTATCAACTTTACCAAGGAAGAGTGGGCTATGCTGGACACAAACCAGAGAAAAATGTTCAGAGATGTTATGCTGGAGAATATCAATCACCTGATGTTCATGGGTGAGTTTCTCAAAATATTCTATCTATATACAGCTATGTATTCATCCATTCATCCATCAATTTAATCTAGCATCAAGTTGTTCAAGTATCTAGACAATGGCCCCATGTGCCACACTGATCTCTACTCTGATTCTTTCATAACTCTTATGGGCACTTAAAAGAAACTTTGTGTTTTTGTTTATTCCTTCTGTGTTATGTGTTCCACCAGTGGCATGTGATTTTCCACTCTAAAATTTCACAGCTTTCTTGCTGCTCAATCTCCAACATTAATAACAATGTGAGAATGCAATAAATTTTATTTCTATGGACAAGATAAATATTCTCTAGATAATCATTATCCACTAAGTACAGTGGTGAATTTTTGGTACACAGAAGGCATACTATTTTCCTCATAGAACACAGATTGTTTTTGTTGAGCTTTTGTTTATTGGATACTTTTATAAAGTGTACTTCAACAATTTTGGAATCATAATCTCTCCTGGTATGAAAATATTGTGGGTACTGTTGTCCATGAATTTAGGCATGGACATCAATATATCCTTAGTGTTTTTGACTGAAGGTCAAGAATCATCATTTGCAGTAAAACAATTTTCAATATGCTGTATTTAAATTATACTTCCTTGTGCTGATCATAAGAGCTTACCTTCTGTTCCTCATAGTCTGCCCTGGACTTGATGATCATGAACTTATATCACTATACATCCCAAAATATATGCTTCTGTTTCTCATAAATAGAGTATCAGGTCTGCATATCAGAAATGCTTTCACAGTCAGAACAAGGAGAACTGTGGAGAGAAGGATTACAGTTTCTTCAAGTACAGAGTCCAGGTGACTTCTAAGACTCTGTGCTTCACTATGAGGAGGGGCATTTTCAATGAATCAGCAAGTCCTTAGAAGTATCAACATAAGCTTTCCTGAACTGAATGATATTCTCTGAAATCTAGGCTATGAATTTGGGGGAAAATCTCCTCAAATGTGTAATTTTTCCATACATGTATCAATTTCTATTCAAGAATCCATCTGTGATTGGCTTTCACTTAGGGAAAGGATATTTCTATACTTACAGGAGTTAAACTTTCACATAATGGCCAGTGTTCTGGTCCTCCTGTTTGAGGATTTTCCTTCTCTTTACCACTGAATATCCCATCTTCTTTTCTTCTTATTTTCCCTTACTTTAATGCTGAAAATATTTTGTCAATTTCCAGAAAAGTGTTTCTACCTCTTAAATTACAACTTAATTTTACATTGTTATCCAATCTAAATGACATTTGAAAATTAATCACACAATAATTGAGGGTTTTCAAATATTTCATTCTACTTATGCCACTCTATAATGTTTTTTTTTTTTTTTTTTTTTTAATCATCATTTTATTGAGATATATTCACATACCACGCAGTCATACAAAACAAATTATACTCTGGACCGTTTACAGTACCATTACATAGTTGTACATTCATCACCCAAATCAATCCCTGACACCTTCACTAGCACACACACAAAAATAACAAGAACAATAATTAGAGTGAAAAAGAGCAATTGAAGTAAAAAAGAACACTGGGTACCTTTGTCTGTTTGTTTCCTTCCCCTACTTTTCTACACATCCATCCATAAACTAGACAAAGTGGTGTTTGGTCCTTATGGCTTTCCCAATCCCATTGTCACCCCTCATAAGCTACATTTTTATACAACTGTCTTCGAGATTCATGGGTTCTGGGTTGTAGTTTGATAGTTTCAGGTATCCACCACCAGCTACCCCAATTCTTTAGAACCTAAAAAGGGTTGTCTAAAGTGTGCATAAGAGTGCCCACCAGAGTGACCTCTCGGCTCCTTTTGGAATCTCTCTGCCACTGAAGCTTATTTCATTTCCTTTCACATCCCCCTTTTGGTCAAGAAGATGTTCTCCGTCCCACGGTGCCAGGTCTACATTCCTCCCTGGGAGTCATATTCCACGTTGCCAGGGAGATTCACTTCCCTGGGTGTCTGATCCCACGTAGGGGGGAGGGCAGTGATTTCACCTTTCAAGTTGGCTTAGCCAGAGAGAGAGGGCCACATCTGAGCAACAAAGAGGCATTCAGGAGGAGACTCTTAGGCACAAACATAGGGAGGCCTAGCCTCTCCTTTGCAGCAACCGTCTTCCCAAGGGTAAAACTTATGGTAGAGGGCTCAACCCATCAAACCACCAGTCCCCTATGTCTGTGGCCATGCTAGCAACCATGGAGGTGGGGTAGGCGAACACCCCTGCATTCTCCACAGGCTCCTCAAGGGGGCACTACATCTTTTCTATTTTTTTTTTTTTCCTAACCTTCCCTTCCCTTTTCAAATCACCTGCATGAAAAAAAAAGTCAAAAAGAAAACAAACATACAATAAAAGAGCATTTCAAAGAGACCATAGCAAGGGAGTAAGAAAAAGACAACTAACCTAAGATAACTGCTTAACTTCCAACATGTTCCTACTTTACCCCAAGAAAGTTACATAATATAGCAACATTTCAGTGAACTTGTTCCTACTACAACCATCAGAAATTAACAGACCATAGTCATTTCTGGGCATCCCCAGAACGTTAAATAGCTTATCTGTTCTTCCTGGATTATTGTTCCCCCTTCCTTAATTGCTCTCTACTGCTAGTTCCCCTACATTCTACATTATAAACCATTTGTTTTACATTTTTCAAAGTTCACATTAGTGGTAGCATATAATATTTCTCTTTTTGTGCCTGGCTTATTTCGCTCAGCATTATGTCTTCAAGGTTCATCCATGTTGTCATATGTTTCACCAGATCGTTCCTTCTTACTGCCGCGTAGTATTCCATCGTGTGTATATACCACATTTTATTTATCCACTCATCTGTTGAAGGACATTTGGGTTGTTTCCATCTCTTGGCAATTGTGAATAATGCTGCTATGAACATTGGCGGGCAGATATCTGTTCGTGTCACTGCTTTCCGATCTTCCGGGTATATACCGAGGAGTGCAATCGCTGGATCGAATGGTAGCTCTATATCTAGTTTTCTAAGGAACTGCCAGACTGACTTCCAGAGTGGCTGAACCATTATACAGTCCCACCAACAATGAATAAGAGTTCCAATTTCTCCACATCCCCTCCAGCATTTGTAGTTTCCTGTTTGTTTAATGGCAGCCATTCTAACCGGTGTTAGATGGTATCTCATTGTGGTCTTAATTTGCATCTCTCTAATAGCTAGTGAAGCTGAACATTTTTTCATGTGTTTCTTGGTCATTTGTATTTCCTCTTCAGAGAACTGTCTTTTCATATCTTTTGCCCATTTTATAATTGGGCTGTCTGTACTATTGTCATTGAGTTGTAGGATTTCTTTGTATATGCAAGATATCAGTCTTTTGTCAGATACATGGTTTCCAAAAATTTTTTCCCATTGAGTTGGCTGCCTCTTTACCTTTTTGAGAAATTCCTTTGAGGTGCAGAAACTTCTAAGCTTGAGGAGTTCCCATTTATCTATTTTCTCTTTTGTTGCTTGTGCTTTGGGTGTAAAGTCTAGGAAGTGGCCTCCTAATACAAGGTCTTGAAGATGTTTTCCTACATTATCTTCTAGGAGTTTTAAGGTACTTTCTTTTATATTGAGATCTTTGGTCCATTTTGAGTTAATTTTTGTGTAGGGGGTGAGGTAGGGGTCCTCTTTCATTCTTTTGGATATGGATATCCAACTCTCCCAGCCCCATTTGTTGAAAAGACCATTATGGCTCAGTTCGGTGACTTTGGGGGCCTTATCAAAGATCAGTCGGCCATAGATCTGAGGGTCTATCTCTGAATTCTCAATTCGATTCCATTGATCTATATGTCTATCTTTGTGCCAGTACCATGCTGTCTTGGCAACTGTGGCTTTATAATAAGCTTCAAAGTCAGGGAGTGTAAGTCCTCCCACTTCGTTTTTCTTTTTTAGAGTGTCTTTAGCAATTCGAGGCATCTTCCCTTTCCAAATAAATTTGATAACTAGCTTTTCCAAGTCTGCAAAGTAGGTTGTTGGAATTTTGATTGGGATTGCATTGAATCTGTAGATGAGTTTGGGTAGAATTGACATCTTAATGACATTTAGCCTTCCTATCCATGAACATGGAATATTTTTCCATCTTTTAAGGTCCCCTTCTATTTCTTTTAGTAGAGTTATGTAGTTTTCTTTGTATAGGTCTTTTACATCTTTGGTTAAGTTGATTCCTAGGTACTTGATTTTTTTAGTTGCTATTGAAAATGGTATCTTTTTCTTGAGTGTCTCTTCAGTTTGTTCATTTCTAGCATATAGAAACATTACTGACTTATGTGCATTAATCTTGTATCCCGCTACTTTGCTAAATTTGTTTATTAGCTCTAGTAGGTGTATCGTTGATTTCTCAGGGTTTTCTAGATATAAGATCATATCATCTGCAAACAATGACAGTTTTACTTCTTCTTTTCCAATTTGGATGCCTTTTATTTCTTTGTCTTGCCGGATTGCCCTGGCTAGCACTTCCAGCACAATGTTGAATAACAGTGGTGACAGCGGGCATCCTTGTCTTGTTCCTGATCTTAGAGGGAAGGCTTTCAGTCTCTCACCATTGAGTACTATGCTGGCTGTGGGTTTTTCATATATGCTCTTTATCATGTTGAGGAAGTTTCCTTCAATTCCTACCTTTTGAAGTGTTTTTATCAAAAAGGGATGTTGGATTTTGTCAAATGCTTTTTCAGCATCTATTGAGATGATCAATTGATTTTTCCCTTTTGAGTTTTTAATGTGTTGTAATACATTGATTGTTTTTCTGATGTTGAACCATCCTTGCATGCCTGGAATGAACCCCACTTGGTCAAGGTGTATGATTTTTTTAATGTGTCTTTGGATTCGATTTGCAAGTATTTTGTTGAGGATTTTTGCATCTATATTCATTAGGGAGATTGGCCGGTAGTTTTCCTTTTTTGTAGCATCTTTGCCTGGTTTTGGTATTAGATTGATGTTAGCTTCATAAAATGAGTTAGGTAGTGTTCCATTTTTTTCAATGTTTTGAAAGAGTTTGAGTAAGATTGGTGTCAGTTCTTTCTGGAAAGTTTGGTAGAATTCCCCTGTGAAGCCATCTGGCCCTGGGCATTTATTTGTGGGAAGATTTTTGATGACTGATTGGATCTCTTTGCTTGTGATGGGTTGGTTGAGGTCTTCTATTTCTTCTCTGGTCAGTCTAGGTTGTTCATATGTTTCCAGGAAATTGTCCATTTCTTCTACATTATCCAGTTTGTTGCCATACAGTTGTTCATAATATCCTCTTATAATTTTTTTAATTTCTTCAGGATCTGCAGTTATGTCACCTGTTTCATTCATTATTTTGTTGATATGGGTCTTCTCTCTTTTTGATTTTGTCAGTCTAGCTAGGGGCTTGTCAATCTTGTTGATCTTCTCAAAGAACCAACTTTTGGTGATATTTATCCTTTCTATTGTTTTTTTGTTCTCTATGTCATTTATTTCTGCTTTAATCCTTGTTATTTCTTTTCTTCTACTTGGTTTAGGATTGGTTTGCTGTTCATTTTCTAGCTTCTTCAGTTGATCCATTAGTTCTTTGATTTTGGCTCTTTCTTCCTTTTTAATATATGCGTTTAGTGCTATAAATTTCCCCCTTAGCACTGCTTTTGCTGCATCCCATAGGTTTTGGTATGTTGTGTTCTCATTTCATTCGTCTCTATATATTTAGCAATTTCTCTTGCTATTTCTTCTTTAACCCACTGATTGTTTAGGAGTGTGTTGTTTAACCTCCAGGTATTTGTGAATTTTCTAAGTCTCTGATGGTTATTGACTTCTAATTGTATTCCATTGTGGTCAGAGAATGTGCTTTGAATGATTTCAATCTTTTTAAATTTATTGAGGCTTGTTTTATGTCCCAGCATATGATCTATTCTGGAGAAAGTTCCGTGAGCACTAGAAAAGTATGTGTATCCTGGTGATTTGGGATGTAATGTCCTGTAGATGTCTGTTAAATCTAATTCATTTATCAGATTGTTTAGGTTTTCAATTTCCTTATTGGTCTTCTGTCTGGTTGATCTATCTATAGGAGAGAGTGATGTGTTGAAGTCTCCCACAATTATTGTGGAAACATCAATTGCTTCCTTTAGTTTTGCCAGTGTTTCTCTCATGTATTTTGTGGCACCTTGATTGGGTGCATAGACATTTACGATTGTTATTTCTTCTTGGTGAATTGCCCCTTTTATTAGTATGTAGTGGCCTTCTTTGTCTCTCAAAACATCCCTGCATTTGAAGTCTATTTTATCTGAGATTAATATTGCTACACCTGCTTTCTTTTGGCTGTAGCTTGCATGAAATATTTTTTTCCATCCTTTCACTTTCAATTTCTTTGTGTCCCTGTGTCTAAGATGAGTCTCTTGTATGCAACATATTGATGGTTCATTTTTTTTGATCCATTCTGCGAATCTATATCTTTTAATTGGGGAGTTTAATCCATTTACATTCAACGTTAAAACCGTGAAGGCATTTCTTGAATCGGCCATCTTATCCTTTGGATTATGTTTGCCATATTTTTCCCTCTCTCTATTAATATCCTTTATTGTACCGATACCGAATCTCTTTAGTACTGAACCTTTCTCCAAGTCTCTCTGTCCTGTCTTTGTTTCTCTGTCTGTAGGGCTCCCTTTAGTATCTCCAGTAGGGCAGGTCTCTTGTTAGCAAATTCTCTCAGCATTTCTTTGTCTGTGAAAAATTTAAGCTCTCCCTCAAATTTGAAGGAGAGCTTTGCTGGATAAAGTATTCTTGGCTGGAAATTCCTCTCTCTCAGAATTTTAAATATATCGTGCCATTGCCTTCTCGCCTCCATGGTGGCTGCTGAGTAGTCACTACTTAGTCTTATGCTGTTTCCTTTGTATGTGGTGAATTGCTTTTCTCTTGCTGCTTTCAGAACTTGCTCCTTCTCTTCTATGTTTGACAGTGTGATCAGTATATGTCTCGGAGTGGGTTTTTTTGGATTTATTCTATTTGGAGTTCGCTGAGCATTTATGATTTGTGTATTTATGTTGTTTAGAAGATTTGGGAAGTTTTCCCCAACAATTTCTTTGAATACTCTTCCTAGACCTTTACCCTTTTCTTCCCCTTCTGGGACACCAATGAGTCTTATATTCGGACGCTTCATATTATCTATCATATCCCTGAGGTCCATTTCGAGTTTTTCAATTTTTTTCCCCCATTCTTTCTTTTATGCTTTCATTTTCCATTCTGTCATCTTCCAGGTCACTGATTCGTTGTTCAACTTCCTCTAGTCTTGTACTATGAGTGTCCAGAATCTTTTTAATTTGGTCAACAGTTTCTTTAATTTCCATAAGATCATCCATTTTTTTATTTAGTCTTGCAATGTCTTCTTTATGCTCTTCTAGGGTCTTCTTGATTTCCTTCATATCCCGTACTAGGGTCTCATTGTTCATCTTTAGTTCTTTGAGTAGCTGCTCTAGGTGTGTCTCTTCTGGTCTTTTGATTTGGGTGCTTGGGCTTGGGTTATCCATATCGTCTGGTTTTTTCATATGCTTTATAATTTTCTGTTGTTTTTGGCCTCGTGGCATTTGCTGACCTTGATAGGGTTCTTTTAGGGTTTGTAGACCAGTTGAAGTCCTTATCTCTAATTTATCAGATCTACAGCTTCGTGGAGTACACTTTCTCTAACTAACCAGCAGGTGGCGTCCACGAGCCACCTGTTCTCCACAAGCCAGATCTCCCCTGCTTAGCCTTTTTGGTGAGTGGGGGAGTGAGTCTTGTGGGGCCCAATTGGTGTCCCAAGCTTGCGTGTGTAGTTGGTGTTGCCTGCCCTGTATGTGGGGCGTGTTTCTGGGCAGTCGGGGAGGGGGGGGTGGCCCTAACAATCAAATCTCCCTGATGATCCTAGAGTTTTAAAGCTACTGCAATAGTCTAATCCTTCAGTTCAGTCCTGCCACAGTTTGTCTCTGCCACTGACCCACAAGTCTTTGGTATTGGCGTATGGCTCCTGAGACTTGCAAGTGGGTCCCTCTTCCAGGCTGTGCACCCCGGGTCCTCTGTTGAGGGATGACTGTGCTATGTCACAGGTGAGTGCCGTCCCCCCAGGGCAGTTCTGGGCTGCTGGGCTGTGTTGGGAGGCTCCCAGTCTGCTCAAATGATGGCTGAATGGGGCTCTGTTAATTCACACTGCTCCCCCTTCCCAGCTCTGGGACATTCAGCTGAGGTTGCAGGGAAGGCTAATGTCCACGCCCAGTTTTGTGGTGTGTGCCTGTTATTTGAAGCACTTCCGTCACACTGGGTTGTCTGGGGCAGCTCTGGGCTATGGGGCTGGCGATGGGCAGGAGTGTTTCCTGTCCACCAGGATGGTGGCTGTGAGCGGACACCCCCCTTTTCTTGGGAAGTTGTGTTGTTTAGTGAATTTTCTCAGCCACTGGATTATTGCCTTTTGTCTCAGAGCTCTCTTAGTTCTGCTCTTGACTTGACGTGCCCAAATTTCAATTCTTTGAAGCTTTCTGTATTGAGCTTCTTAGAGTAATTGTTTTAGAAAAAGCAAAAAGGATTTAAAAAAAAAAAAAAAAAAAAAAACGGCCCTCCTCAGAGATCTAATGGGTTATTGAAATGCTAATAGACAAAGCAACCAGGGCCATTAAGGAAAGGTGCCCTGGGCAGAGAGATCAGCCTTGGTTCGGGATTTGCATATGCGCCTCAAGGCCTGATCTCCGCCCTTCCCCTTTCTGTGTTCACCAGAACTCCAAAAATCCTCTGCTTTTACTTTGGAGCTTCTCGTGTTGTTTTCCTTCTATGCCCGTCTCCTCTCTGCTGGGCTGGCTGCTCTCAGAGTCTCTGGTGTCTGGCCTCAGTCTATCTATGGTTGGAGTTTGAATCAGTAGAATGAGTTTCCGATGAGAGCAGCCACTGCAATTCTCCCTTCTCCTTCCTGGAGCTGACAGCCCCTCCTCCCCCGGGACTGAGCCTGGCAGGGAGGGGCGCGGGTCCCCTGGCCGCAAAAACTTACAGATTTCGCTGATCTCAGCAGTTCCACGTTTTCATGAGTGTTGTATGAAGTATGCCCAAAGACAGATTGCTCTGTGGTGTCCAGTCCACGCAGTTCCTGGCTTTTTACCTACTTTCCTGGAGGAGTAACTAAAACATACAGCTCACCAGTCTGCCATCTTGCCCCGCCTCCTATAATGTTTTTAAAAATGTTCCAGGCAGGGAAAATGACCATAAAAAAGAAGAAATGATAACCATGCAACATATCTCTAAGAAGGACACATCTACCAACCAGACAAAGGTAAGTTTCATGATTGTAAGCATTTGTCTCCCACTTAGAGAGATAGGATTGAATAATTTAGGAGATCATCACGATCACCTGAGTAATTATAAATGGTTTTATTCATTCTCCCATCTTTCAATTAACAAAAAATTAACCTGAGCTCAAAACGACAACCTGAAGTCTTATAAAAGGACAATTGCATAAACATGGTTCATATACCTATTCTTTGAAACATAATGAAGTTTTCAAAATTAAATAGCTTTGCAGTTGAGATGATGCAAAAGAGAAAATCTGTGCATACAAGAATGTAGTACCCCATGTACATGGAACTATAATAATGAAGGATAGCTGGAGATTCTGAATGATTAGACTAGAGAATTATGTTAATAAATATATGTGGACACATCATTAACAGTCTCTCTTGTCATTTATACCAGCAGATTTCTCACACTGAAAAGGATTCCCTTGAAAGCAATGATTTGGGAGAATATTTCACTCACTCCATAAAGACTGACATGGAAAAGAAACCCAATGTAAACAAAATATTTCAAAGAGTTCTCAATTATCATTCACTCATTGGTCAAAATAAGAAAATCCAAACTGGATGTAAGTCATATAACTCATCTCTGTGGAAAAGTCTTCAGAAGTAGTTCTGGCCTTAGACAAACTTGAGAAAATTCACACTGAAGAAAAGCCATATGGCTACCATCTATGTGGGAAAGAATTCACTGGTAGTTCTACCCTCAGACAACATGAAAGAATTCACACTGTGGAAGATCTGTATGTCTGCCATCTATGCGGGAATTCCTTCAGTCAAAGTTTTAACCTTAGGCAACATGGAAGAATTCACAATGTGGAGAAACTATATGCCTGCCACAGATGTGGGAAAGATTTCATGGATAGTACCACCCTCAGGCAATCTGAGAGAACTCATATGGAAGTAAAAGCATATGTCTGCCATGTATGTGGGAAAGACTTCACTGATAGTTCCACACTCAGACAGCATGAGAGAATTCACACTGAAAAGAAACCATATCTCTGCAGTGTGTGTGGGAAATCCTTCAGTCATTGTGGTAACCTTAGGCAACATGAAAGAATTCACACTGGGGAGAAACCATATGTATGCAGTATGTGTGTGAAATCCTTCAGTTGTTTTGGTGCCCTTAGGGAACATGAAAGAATTTACACTGGAGAGAAACCCAATATCTGCAATATATTTGGGAAATCCTTCAGTCATTGTGGTAACCTTAGGTGACATGAAAGAATTTACACTGGAGAGAAACCCAATATCTGCAATATATTTGGGAAATCCTTCAGTCATTGTGGTAACCTTAGGTGACATGAAAGAATTCACACTGGAGAGAAACCCAATGTCTGCAATGTAAGTGGGAAATCCTTCAGTCATTGTAGTAGCCTTAGGTGATATAAAAGAATTCACACTGCAGAGCAACCACATGTCTGCCATCTATGAGGGAAATCCTTCTATGTACATGGTAAACTTAGGCAACATGAGAAAACTCACACTAGGGGGAAACCATAAATTGGCCATCCATGTGGGAAATCCTTCCATTTATATGGTAAACTTAGGTTACATGAAAGAACTCACAGTGAGAAGAAACTATACACCTGCCGTGTATGTGGGAAATGTTTCACTGATAGTCTTAGATGACATAAGGTAATTAACAGTGGGGAGAAAATATTTTTTCCCATCTAAGTAGGAAAACCTTAGACATTATTCTGCTATTGGACATCAGAGAATTCATTAAATATGTTTTGCTTATGGAAGAGTCTTGAGCCACAGATCTAACATTTAAAATAAAAGAATTCACACAGGAGTGTAATAAATGTCTCTCAATGTAATAAATGGGTAAATGTTTTTATTTACAATCTGTCTTTAAATAACATGATTTTACTATTTTAGGATGAACTCAAAGTCTGTAACTACCTATAATAAATTTCAGCTTAGCTCCATCCTTCAGTATACAAGTATAGCTCAGAGTTGGAATAACTCCTAAACCATAAAAATAGACAGAAATATCCTTACTAGGAGGAGTATATTCTAGGAGAACAAGATATAATATTTGACGGAGTGGCTACTCAATGAAAAAGAATGTGAGAAATTCTTTACTTACAAAGCAATGTGTAGAATACACGTGAAGTTTCCAATTGCATAATACATTATATGTAAATATAGAATGAGGAAAAGTCTTTGGTGTTTTCAATTTACCCATCAATGTTAAATTTCTCATACTGAGGAAATGTCAACAGTAAAATCAAGGTGAAAAAGTGTTCAGCTGGAGTTCACACCAGGAATATCATACTGGGAAAAATAACTATCAAGAATGCTTTACAACAAAATTCAGACACGAATTCAGAGATTTTCCTTTTGACATATTAATGAAAAATAAATTAAAATGTAGGATTGTGAGGTGATCTGGAACTGTTGAATTCAGACTATTGCAATGAGACGTAGGCAGGGAAATCAGAGTTCTTTTCAACTGACAAGCACATACACATATTTGTGAGGTTAAAACTGGCTGAAAATTATAATTTTCAACTTCTATTTTTCATAGAACTCTAAACATATTTATGATGACAAGCTTAAATCAGAAAATGCCTTTAAATGTTAACTGACAAATGTACAACCACAGATGATCTGTTGTAATTCTTATATACTGTTAAGAATTATGTACAGAGCAATAAAGAACAGAACATAGATAAATAAACAGATAACTTGGGAGTCATTTCTGGTGACACAGACATTTTCCCTTTTATGTGTTTTTATTGGTCTTTCATCTTAAAATGGAAGTAAAATTAAATCTTAGAATAATAATATTGTAATTCCTGAGGTATTTGGGGACATGGGAATGGAAAATCCCCACAATCCTGATCAGGCATTTGCTCATGTCACGCATTAAATATGTGCTGTCATTTCTATCTCCAGGAGGGTGATTCAGGCAGTTGCAATAATGCAACACATTCTAAGGGGGCCGAGGTGATGGGTGTTTGGGCAGTTCTGGGTATGACTTGCCCCATGACATTTCACAGCCATGGTCTCTGTTCTGGTTTGCCAATGCTGTCAGAATGCAAATACCAGAAATGGATTGGCTCTTATAAAGTGGGTTCATTTGGTTACAAAGTTACTGTCTTAAGGCCATAATCATGTCCAAGCTAAGGCATCAATAGAGTACATTCACTGAAGTATGGCCAATGGCATCCCAAAAATCTCTGTTACCTGGGAAGGCATGTGGCTGGCATCTGTTGCTCCCAGGTTTTGTTTCAAAGTAGTGTTCTCCAAATATCAGCATCATCTTTTAACAGCTGTCTTTAAAATGTCTGTAAGCTGCAGAAGTAAACTCCTGTATGAGCAATTATAAAGGACACTAGCAAACTAATCCAGATCCATACTGCATGGGCATGGCCACATCTCCATGGAAATTGTTTAATCAGTTATCATTCACAGTTGGGTAGGGTACATATCATTGGAAACAATCTAATCCATAGCTTCCAGCCTCAACAACACTAATATAGCCATCCCCAGAAGATTGCATCAAAGACATGGCATTTTTGGTGACATAATATATTGAAACCAGCACAGGCTCCAAGAATAACTCTATTTCTCTGAACTCCAGAGATACACAGGGCTGCACCAGATACCAAGAGCTGCACCCATGATGGTGGCCAACTGGGGTTTGAGGAACACAAGCCCAAGCATGTTACACATATGCAGTGGCTGTTGTGGCTGCCACCTGAGCAGACCCTGCAATCTCCTCAGCTGCCTGTAATGCTCCTGCAGGGAGTGCTTCTTTCTCTCCTTGTACCTGGAAAACAGAAGGAGCTTGTGTGCATCAGCCACCCAAAGTGAAGCCAGCATTTCCACCTGCCTGATGCTTGAAGACTTGTCACCAGTTCACTAGTATGGCTTTGAAGAGACTGTGGCTGGAAATATGGACTCTAAAGATAGCTCTGATGTGGCCTTGAACAGAAATGTTGAATGGAAGAAAGGCTATCCTTGATTTAAAGGGGCAGAGAGTTTTGTAAAATGAATCCTGCTTTTGGATGAAAGGCAGAATTTGAAAACGATGAGCTTGGATACTTAGCTGAAGAGGTTTCAAAACTAAGAGTTGAAAATGCAGCCTGACTTCCCATTGCAGCTTATAGTAAAATGTGAAAGGGATATGTTAAGAATTGAAGTCTTGGGTACAAAGAAACAAGAAATCAATGGACTGCAAAACTCTGGGCTACCAGGAGGTGATACCCCAGAGGATAGGGCCCCATGTGAGGATTTAACCATACATGGAAACTGACTGCCATTTCAGTACAAGCCAGGATTGGAGATGGTGTTATCAGGAAAAGATTTGTTGAAAGTCTGATTTTCTGATGGTTTTGGACCCCTGTAGGCTTGCACCAAGCCAACAATTGTTTGCAATATCTGTATAAATGGAACCACTTTCAGTTTTGGCTGGAAGGAATGGAGGAGAAAAAACTGAATGAAAAATTTCTTCAAAGACAGAACCATGGAAAATGAGATCTGGAATCAAGAAATCTCTAGGAAGGAGAGAGAACCAACTGAAGCATGTGGAAAGGGTGAGTTTTCCCTGGAGTCAGGGTGTGGGTCTTCTGTCTCAATGCTCAGGAAGATTGCTGCTGCCTGAGGCCTCAGAGAGATTGGAGCACACTTTCTGGTTTTTGTGGTGAGACTGTTTAGATAGGGTTGAGCATGTTCCCTGGAGATGAAAGAGAGTTGGGTGCACCCTGGTGCTTGTGGAGGGTGGGTCTGAGAAGGATGTGGTTTCCCCAGTGCATGGAGATGTTGGAGCTCTCACCCTAACATTTGGAGAAAAAAGGGCTGCCATATAAGACTTTGAAAATTGTTGGACTCCTGCTGTCACAAGCCCCAAGGATAAAACATCATTTGATAAATGACTCTCAGACTTTGAAATCTAATGAAGCATGCCCTGTGTGTTTTAGGAACTATTTTGGTACTGTGAACCCTGTTTTCCTTTCAGTTTCTCCTTATGGCAATGGGAATGTTTATCCTATGACAGTCCCTCCTTTGTATATCAGAAGCAGATAACTTGTTATAGGTTTCACAGGTTCACATCCAGAGAGGAAAGAATTTTGTTTTAGGACAAGACCACATCTGTGACTGATTTTGATGGAGTCTTGTACTTACCTATTGCTACTGAATGGATTTCAGCTTTTGTGATATTGTGATGGGATGAATGTATTTTATATTTGGAAAGAATATGTCTTTTGGGGATCCAGGGATGGAATGTGCCAGTTTGGATGTACTTCATCCCCTCAAAGCCATATCCTTTAATTCAACCTTCTGGGGGAAGATGTATTGGTATTGGTTAGGTTGGAAACTTTTAATTTTGTTTCCATGGAGATATGACTCAATCAACTGATTAAGTTTTTTCCATGGTTATATAGACCCTGCCATTCAGAGCTGGTTTAGATTTAACCACTGACATCCTAGAAAACTCAGAAATAGAATGAACTCAGAGCAGCAGAGACAGAAATTTTGGAGGGAAGCTAAGAGCTAAGAGCTGACACTGACACTTAGAGATATTTGGAGATGCAGACAGATTGATGTTTAGCTACCAGATGAAGCCCAGAGTTTTCCCTGGAATATGCTAACACAGAACCCCCAGGTGCTTAGAGAGAAATCTCCTGGCAGAAAAAACCAATGAGGCACAGGAGCTGAAAGAGAAGCTAGAGCAGAATCTGGGCTCAAAAGTTGTCAGTCACCTGCCTTCCCAGTTAATGGAGGTTTTCTGGAGCCATCAGCCATCTTTCATCAACTGTTAATATCTTAATTTGAAAACTTTTTTGTCTTTAGGACTGTAACTTTGTAGCAAAAGAAAACCACCTTTATAAAAGACAATCCGTTTCTGGTATTTTGCATAATGGCATCATTAGCAATCCAGAACAACAAGTAAGATGAATCTCACAATATATTTTAAAAATAAAACTGCCCTTCATGATCTCATTTATAAAGCATACCTTTCTGGCTTCTCTTAACGCTTCAGTCACAATGTTTTTATGAAAGATTCTTTATTGCTTTAAATTGATTGCACTTGAGTATCTCTTATATCTCTACCATTTTACTGTAAAATGTTTTAAGTTCACTCAATGTGGTTTTGAACTAAGACCAACCTAGATGCAAAATATGCATATTTGAAATTCTGAGAAAAAGATTCCTAGAAACATCACCAAACAATTAATTTAACATTTTTTAAATATTTCAAAATTAAGGTCTCTATACATATTATAAAAATTCTAAAAATTGGATGTTTTGTGGGAATTTACTTGATTGATTTATTTCTGCAGTACATATACTTTTATTTGTACTATGTATATTTTTAATTTTTACTTATTTTATTACTATCAATGTGCATTTCTATATTTGGAAGTAAAAAGTAGCTATGTTTAATGACCTTATCTGAAAATGTAATGGACAGATCTATTGATTAGGTGATTCATGCATTCATTAATTTCACTACAATGTACCTTTGTAGGCCTATAAAATAAGAATAACAGCTGCTGGCATACTTCTTACATATGAAATTTGATATTATTTGTGTGAATCAGTACTTATTTAATAACATCTTGAAGCTGAAAAAGACAAAATGTGTTGAGTCTTCTGTGTTGTGTAAAATATGTTTTACCATACAAGCTGAACATAATTCAGAATGTGTATAAGCTGAGACATAAAAAGATTGTTTAATGTGTATGTGTAAACATATGCATTGGTGGTAAATCTGTGAATAATAAATGGATGTGGATTCACAGCAAATTCCTTATTAATGTTCCTCTTCATGAATAAAAGTATAAGTTGTGAAATTTTAACCTGTATTTGAAGACCGTTCACTTATGGACCCTAGGCTAAATTCTTAATAAACCCTAATGAACAGCACATATTCTTCTGGACTTGCTTAAACTATTTTCCTTGATGACTTGAAAATGTGGAATAGACCTTTCCAGATCTGCTTATCCTTCCATCCTCAACTTCTTTAAAGGAACACAAATGAGGCCCCTCACTTCACATTCTGATTTTATTGTTCCATTTTTCTTGTGATCCATATGACCATTTATAACACAGAGAACCTCTGACAACTGCCAGAAAGCAGTTACTTTCAGATGGACCTCCTGATTGCAAGACTATAAATTCTCTCATTTTCTCCTCCTTGAGGGTCTTTAGTTCAGGACCATTTGAAAGAGTTCAGAGAGAAGTTTTGTTTTCCTTGTTGTTTCTGTTTTATGACAATCTGTTTACTGAAAGTTTAATGATAGCATCATATGATTAAGTTTGTTAAAAATGGCCACTCCAAAATTTAAAATAGATCTAACTTAGTAAAACTGGTTACATGCTGAAGGTAGTCACATCAGGAAGATTCTCTCAACATTTTCTACATATCAGACTATCCTTTCAAGCCAGTTATCAAACTACTACTGTCATATTATAGAAAAACAACAGGCTTTGATTGTTTGAATGCAGAATAAAAACTTTTCTTATGTTGCACTCATGAATCAATGTTAAGTCTAGCTTTAATCTATGTGTGACAGTACAAGAGATAAAATGTCATTCCATCATAGGAAGATATGTTTTATGCCTCAACTCTGCCACTTACTTGCTTCATAGCCCTGATGAGGTTTTGAACATCTTTGATATATGACTTCTTTACATAGAAAATTTGTAATAAACCCCTTATGAATTAAAAATTTAGAAAATACTCCAAATAGAGCCAATTTATTCTCAAAGTGGTGCTGTTCTAGCTTGCTAAGGCTGCTGGAATGCAGAACACCATAAATGAATCCGTTTTCATAAAGGGGGTTTATTTGGTTACAAAGTTACAGTCTTAAGGCCATAAAGTGTCCAAGGTAAATCATCAACAATTGGGTAACTTCACTGGAGGATGGCCAATGGTGTCCAGAAAACCTCTGTTAGCTGGGAAGGAATGTGGCTGGTGTCTGCTCCAAAGTTCTGGTTTCAAAATGGCTTTCTCCCAGGATGCTCCTCTCTAGGCTGCAATTCCTCGAAAATGTCACTCTCGGTTGCTTTTGGGGTGTTTGTTCTCTCTTAGCTTCTCCAGAGCAAGAGTCTGCTTTCAACAGCCATCTTCAAATTGTCTCTCATCTGCAGCTACTCTCTCAGCTTCTGTGCATTCTTCAAAGTGTCCCTCTTGGCTATACTAGCTTGCTCCTACTGTCTGATCTTATATAGTGCTCCAGTAATTTAATTCAGATCCACCCTGAATGAGTGGGCCAACACCACCATGGAAATTATCCAATCAGAGTTATCACCCACAGTTGGGTGGGGCACATCTCCATGGAAACACTCAAAGAATTGCAATCTAATTAACACTGATAAGTCTGCCCACACAAGATTACATCAAAGATAATGGCATTTGGGGGGACATAATACATTCAAACTGGCACACTTTCTATGTTGAGGAAAAATAAATCAGTAGTAAGAAAGCAATCACAGACAAAAGCAATTATGTGATACTTTCAGCACTTACATTTCTTCCATCCTAAACCCATAGTACTATTGTTTTTAAACACACAAAAAGATGTAAGAGGAAAATCCAGGGCTCACCTTTTGATAAAGGTATTTTCTTTTTAAAAGATTATGACATTATAAAGTGTCCTGAAATGATTTGTATACAGATTTTAAAACTTAAATCATTTCTTTACTTGCAGATTGCCAAGTTTCAGGAAGATCTCTGCACAGCAAGGTTTTCCAAGGGTAACTAAAATACTGCACAAGTGCTCCCATCCCACAAATATAAAAGAAAATATCATTTATTTTAATGGATACATAAAGAATGCATTTTCAATATAAAGAATTATTGGTATAATTTTCCATTTATATTTTTAATTCACAAATCCATATAAAACAGTATACTTAAAGTTAGGTCAATATTTCAAAATATTTAGGGGTGAATTATGCACAGAAAGGGCTAGAAGCTCTGTGTATGAATTGCAGAAAAGTGTTTATATTTTCTTTCAAAACATGCTATGAGAAATCCCTAGAATTACACCTGAAGTAAAAGGGCTCGTGTATATATCTTATTTTCATGACAAGGATTCACTTGTTTACTTTTCACCAACTGAATATGTAGCACAGAGTTTAGCAAAGAGAAGATAATAGGCAAATATTTGTGGTATTATTAATTAAATAACAACAATAAAATATGCAATTTTTAAGATGAATGGAGCCAAACAAAATTAAGTGTATTTAAATACTTAAATTAATTTTCTTCATATTGAAAGTTTGGGCAGCAAGAGGAGCCCCCCAATTTTGCTGGCATCAGTTCCACTAGGCACTGTAATCCAATCATTCTGAACTTTCATTAACAATTATCAATTCTACTTAAAGCTGCTGGGACTGAGTTTTTCAATTCAATGAATAATAATACTTTGACTTGGTCTCATTGTGTAAGTAACATCCCTATAAGTATTTTCCATTCCAATTTTATTAAAGAATAGAAGAGCAGGAGAGAGTTGGAGTGATACATGGAGGAGGTAAAAAGGAAAAGAAGAAAACAGTAACATTAAACACAAGTTAATACTGTCTTCTCTTACACTGGAGAGGAAAGGCAGGGTTTCTGGTAAGGATCCAGTAACTTTTCAGGTGCAGGCAAGGGTGAGTGGGAACCTGAGATGATTAAGACTATGGAAGTAATCATTCTGTTTTATAACAAGGCCATCTTTGTTTAGTTTTAGTTTAAAATGTGGGGAAGCAATTACACTAGAGAAAACCCCTTGGTATGCAAACTTTGGCATAAAAATAGAGTGCTGTTGTAATTTCAGATAGCTAATTGCCTTGAGATGGCTCTAGGAAAGCAAAATATCTTCCATGATTCTTAGAAATTCCAATTAAATTTCTGTCATTGATTTCTAGTTTAATTCAGCTATGCTCAGACAATTTAGTCATTATGATTTTAACAAAGGGAGCACGTTGATTTTTGGCTTAGTAAATGGACAATTTTGATATATACCAAAAATGTTCTTGAAAAAATCATATACCCAGAGAGAAATAATCTGTATGTCCTGTTTAAGACAAGTTAGCTCATTGTGTTTTTCAAGTGTTGTGTATAATAATTAGATTTTGTTTATATCTCCCACTATGATATTGGAATTCTAAAAATTCTCCTTTGTGATGTCATTTTGTGGAGTATGTTTGCAGTCATGTCATGAGTGCATACAAATTTGTAATTGTTAAATCTTCCTATTAAATCAACTTCCCTATATTTAAGAAAAATCTCTCTTTCTATTGAGCCATACTTCCTAAATCTGGTCTACATTTTTTTTACTAGAATTCAGCCACATAGCTTTAATGACTGTTTGTTTTTTAGGGGGGAGGGGCTTGTTTTGCATTATATATTTTGCCATCTTGTTTAAAATTTTATTTTTGATGTACATTTTTTTCTTATTTTAAGTATTATCACTTATGAAGAACTTACAGTTGGATATTTTAGTTTATCATTCCAATTGAAAAATTTTGTGTTATTATTGGGTCATTAAGTTCATTTAAATTTAACATCATTAGTAGCACATGTTGAATTTCTGTCTACTCTCATGCTTTTGGTTTGCTATTTGTCCCACCTTTTCTGTGTCCAATATTTCTTCTATTGAGTTGATAAAGTGTATTTTTCCTTTTTTACCATCTAGTAGATTTTCAGTTATAAAATCTTATCTCAGTAATTTTAGATATTACCCTAGAGATTTCAAAATTGATCTTCAACTTATTACATTCTACCTTGTTTCCATCATTAGTTGACAGATCACTCATATGAACAATTATCCAAATCAATATCTGGATATTGTTCCACATGGCTCTGGATTTATTTTAAAGGTGATTGTTTTTAAATATGCATTTAGATGACATATAAAAATAAATTTCATGATTGCTATGTCACTGTCACAGTTCTGAGTACTAAAGAGTAATTTTGTTTCATTCTATTCAAACTATCCCATGGAGGGCTTCCCCTCCCTCAACACCCCCATACAGAGGATGGCAAATAATTGTGGTTAATCTGGCTGCCTCTAGAGCCAAACAGCCTATGTTTCTAGGCACTATCTACAATGTAAGGGCTCTGTGCACTTTAGCAAGTTATGTTTTTTTGACTTCCTGAATCCACATATTTACCCTTTCATTGTCCTTCATACCTTACTGCATCCATTTTATCTGTCTGGAATGATTTCCCTCAGCCTGAAAATCATCTGTTAAGACTTTTTGTACCATCCAGTTGATGGCCTTGAACTTTCTCTGCTTTAGTTTATCTGAATATATATTTCTTTGCTCTTTGTTTAATACTTCCATAAGTATTCATTTATTTGATGTCAGACACTATTATGAATATTCAATGTCTATATAAATAGAATCATATAGTATGTATTCTTTTGTAGTTGACTTCTTTTGATCTATCTATCTATCTATCTACATAATTTTTGGCTGGGGGTGATTTGTTTTTCTAGGAGTGTTCCACCAGATTTACTGCACATATTGTAGTTATTGAATCTCCTAATATTCAACATTGTGTTTATTACCCTGTTTTAGCTATTGTGAAAACTAAACTTCCTTTAAAATTGTTATAATTGGGTTGGTGGACCTAGACACTCATTTTTCTTGAACATGTAGGAGATAAATTGCTAAATCAAAAACAGATGCATGTGACAAGTGGATAGTGAGAAGCAGAAGAGCAAGAACCAAGACTCCATCCTCCCAGCATAACAACTATTATACAGGTAGAACCTGTCTGAAACAGCTATTTTGAATCTCCACAAATGAGAGGAATACTGTACAGTATCCAGGGAAAAGCAGGAGTAAGAGCCTGACAAATTACAGTAAAGAACAGAAAATTGCTCTCATCTCAAGGTGGTTACCGTCACACATATCCCACTCTTGCTGCACTCCACAAAGTTTCCAACCCTTGACAAGCTTGCTGGTGACAGAAAGGGATGTGAAAATCTTTGCCAAGACAAAGTGGGGGCACATCTAAGCACTGATCACAGCTTTTGATTAATGGCTTTTGATTGCTGGGACCCCACTATAAATGTGGCCATTGATTCAACCCATCCTACAGAGGCAGTGGTGGCAGCCATTTTTTTGAACCATCCTGAGAGGTAGAGGTGAACTGAAGAAACTAGCCTTCCACAGGTCTGCATAAGACAGATGAAAGAGTACACTTTTGGGACATGCCAAGAGAGCTCAGCTTTGAAAAGCTGTGAAGAAAGATCTTGGGGACTTACCTGGTCTTCTACCCAGGGCATTTTGGAGCCAGTCTGTAAACTTGACACTGTTGACTAGCCCTGATTCAGCAGAAGAGACAGGCTTGTGAAAGTCTTCTTCATGACATCCCTCAACTCAGAATTTGCCTCTCAGTCAATAGCAACTTAAGGCAATAAAAGACATGTAAGAATTATAAAGGCAGTGATACAGGAGCAATGAATTGTGGTCTTCAAACACCCATGAGCAGGATGTCTGTCTCCTGGTCAACAGAGGACAAACTCCTGAAAATAGAGAATCTCAAAAACAACTAAGAAGAAAAAGCACAGGACCAGACACAGGCACAGAATGAAAAGGGGAAACATGCACACTGTATTCATTTTTTGTAGGCATCCCTGATAGGGGGGATGATGCTCAATAAAATCTCTCTCTTATCACCAGATGGTTACAAAACTAAGAAACATAAATCTTCAGGGAATAAATACCAGAATTAACATATTAAAATGCACAGTGTGCAATGAGTGAAAAACAAAGAGACAGGAAATAATGGCCTATCAAAAGGAAAAGGATAAAAATACAGCAACAGTGAAGAATGCCAGAATCTGGACATGCCAAATAAATCCTTTAAAAATGATCTTAAAATGCTCAAGATGAAGGAAAATACAGAGAAAAAACTGAAGGATATAAGGGAAACAATGAATGAGAAAGTGGGAACCTTAGTAAAAATACAGAAATTTTAAAAGGAATCAACAGAACTACTAGAGTTGAAAACCATAATAACAAAAATAAAAAGTGTCCAGAAAAGTTTCAAGGGCAGATTGGTGCTGGCCAAAGAAATAATCTGAACACAATGACAGGACAATTGAAATGAATAGGGTTGAGCAACAAATATAATAATTATGAAAAGTGAAAATATCTTAAGAGATCTTCAAATGTACCAATGTATGCATTACAGGAGTTCCAAAAGGAGAGGAAAGAAAGGGGAAGAAAGACTAGTCAAAGAAACAATGAACTTCCCAAGCTTAACAAAAAATATGAATATACACACCCAACAAGCTCAGAAACAGCAAAGATCAGAAGCATTAAGAAAAATGAAACATTTCATTTATTGATAACATTATTGAACACAAAGTACAAGGGGAGACTTCTGAATGCTCTGAGAAAAAACAATGAGTTATGTACAAGCAAGTCCCAATAAGTTTGAGTGCTTATTTCTCATCAGAAATAATGAAGGAAAGAAGACAGTGGGTTGAAATACCTATTGTGATTTAAGGAAACAGTTTCCAACCAAGAATTATATATCAGGTGAAACTTTCATTCAAAAATGAGGGAGAGAGACTTCAGGGCCAAGATGGCAACTGGAATGGGCAAATGAACTGTGGAGTACTGGCCCCACAGAGCCATGGTCTATCCGGGAGAATGATTGGTTGGCATCTTCTGTCATGAGGAGTGGAGATAAAAACTGGGTGTCAGTTAACAGAGCAATCAAGCCTTTTGCAGAACTTGGCCACCCTCCAGACTGCTTCTCTCAAAAACATTGTGCTTCTCAATACTCAGAACTTCAAGAGACCACTGAGACCCCAAAATGGAAATGCAGTGAAAGAGGAAGCTATGGAAACTGTTGAAGATGTCATTCTTCAAAACTGATGGCTGAACCAGTTGAGGAATTAAAGAAAGTAATAAAGGAAATCCAGGAAAAATATAGATGACTGAAAAGAGATGCAGAACTAATTCAAGCTGGGCACATGGATAGCAGACTGGATGAGCTTTGCAATGACATTGCAATGAAAAAGAAATTTGAGGAAGAGGAGGCTGAAGTAAAGAGGAAGGCTACAGATGCTGCATATCAGGCTCTTCAAGCAGTAAAAACACCCCCTTGGAGGTTACTGACTGTGATGGTTCACTCTCCTGTAGATTCTGCCTTCCCAGGAGGTGATTATTCACTTGGGGACTTGACTGTAACCACTAAGGAAGAGGCCACTTCTGAGGTAAACCCTGGGATGTTGCCAAGTACCACAGTCACCTCATTTCCTGGGATACCTGACACCCTTCCTCCAGGCTCTCCACCCTCAGAAGCCCTCATTACCCAAGTAAGAGATGATTAACCCCAGAAAAATATGACTGGACAGAAATGAAGTCCACAAATACAATAATTTTTGTCCAAGAAGGAGAAGATAAAAGTAAAGTGCTAGGAGGAGTATATGAGGACAAAATTGGATAACTCTTCCCACCTTAAAAAAGATGTAAATATACAAAGAAGCCCAACAAACTCCAAATAGAACAAATCCAAATAGAATCACTCTAAGGCATATACTAATCAGATTGTCAAATTTTGAAGAGAAGGAGAAAGTCCTGAAAGCAAGACAGAAGCAATTTACCACATAAAAGGGAAACTATGTAAAACTAAGTACTGCTACAGTACACGCATCATGGAGGTGAGAAGGCAGAGGTATGACATATTTAAAATTCTGAAAAAGCAAAAATTCCCAGCAAAGAATATATCATACAGCAAAGCTGTACTTTAAAAGTGAGGGAGAGACTAAAATTTTCACAAACACATGCTGAAAAAATTTGTTGACAAGAGACCTGCCCTGCAAGAAATACTAAATGGAGCTCTACCCACTGAGAAAAATGTCAGGAGAGAGAGATCTGAAGAAAGGTACACAACATAAGAGTATTAGAAAGCATAACTTAAAGGAAAAAGAGAGAGAGGAGGGAAAAACAGAACAAAAAAAGGATAAGATGGTTAGTTGAAGAACTGCCTTCACAGTAATGAATTTGAATGGGAATGGATTAAACTCTCCAATTCAAAGATATAGACTGACTAAATGGATTAAAAAGTATGATCCATTGATGTGCTGTTTACAAGAGAATCAACTTAGACCTAGTGGCACAAAAAGATTGAAAGTGAAAGGATGGAAAAAATATTCCATAGAATCTGTAACCAAAGAAAACAGGGTTAGCCATAGAAACATCAAAGGAAATAGGTTTTAAATGCAAAATCAATATGGTAAATGAATTACACTTAATATATATGTCTATATATAAGGAAACATATGAATGCATTAAAAATAACAGTATATACCTTTTCTCTAGTGTTCATGGAATGTTCTCCAGGAAACGTCAAATGATGGGGCACAAAACAAGTCTCAATTTAAAATGAATAAAATCATCCAAATAACATTCTCTTACCACAATGGAATGTAACTTGAAATCAATAATTACCAAACAACAAGAACTTTCAAAAATATATATAGTCAAGGTGTAAATCCCCATGCAATATGAGAAATGACTCCTGGGGATAAGACTGGATCTGACAAAAGAGATAAAGCATATAATGAAAATACTGGATAGACATAAGGTAGAAAATGAAAGTTAAAAAAAATACAAGTGGCAGAAACTATGGAAATGACAGACACAACACAAGAGATGAAAGACAGAAAGGAGACATAAAAAAGCAGATCTCAAGAGGCAGAAGAAAACATTCAGGAACTGGAGAACCAGAGATGAGAAAGCCTACACACTAAAGGAGAAATAGAGAAAAGAATGGAAAAATATGAACAACATCCTGGGAACTGAATGACAATGTGAAATGCAGAAATGTAAATGTCAGCACACTAGGCACAGCAAAAAAGCAGCTACTTGAAAATGGATATGAGGGTTTGAAGCAGTGTTACTCTAACTAGATGACAAGAGACAGAAAAGGGAAAAGGACTGTGCAGCAAGAAAAAGTACCCAAAAGGAAATAAATGGACTGTAGGACGAGTATTGTTTATATTATTAGAAATCTTTAAACAAATGCCTTGAAGATAACACATTAATACAAAATTCAGCAATGAGGAAGCAAAGTAGTTATTATAGGTTATTTGCTTTTCCTAAACTCTCCTTTCCTTTAATCTAAAGTTTTCATATTTTGATGTTTGTGTGTTTTTCTAGCTTATAGAGAATATGTGTAATGAATTCAATACATTGAAAGAAACAAAAATTCAACATTTCATTTAAAAAATAATCGCAGTGCAGGCAAAATAATTATCGGCCTATCTCAACTAAAGCTCATAAAGTCAATATCAACAGGAAGAATCTCTGAATAAAACAGAATTTGGGGAATAGTTTTTAAAGATGGTTCAGCAGTTTTCTAATTTATACAGCTGAAGGAAATAATTGATGTATATTCACGGGAAAGAGAATAAATACACCTGAAGAAAATGGAATGTTTCACATGAGACCTAACACTCTGTCTTGTTTTTTCCTTTCTCTATTTCTCACATTATTACTACCATTAACATTTTGCTTGGTCTATAGGTCATCAGTGGCTAATTGTTGAGGTGTGGACCAGGTCCCAAGGTGACATATTTGTACTACGACCACATTAATTTAAAGATTGTGGTAATGTACCAGTGAATACCTAAGACAACATCCGTGCTGTGAAGGGAAATACAACAAGAATAACTAAAGAAATTGACATTCTTTTACTGACAAATGTCCAGTTCTTAAAGACAATCTTTTAATACAAGGAATGTGAAAAAATGTTAACACGGTGAAGAAATGAATTATAGAAACACACACTTCCTAAGTGTTGGCTTCCATCCTTACGAAGGCCTAGGTTCAGATCAGGGTGAGATTACACTGACCTGCTTTCATGGGATAGGAGAAGAATTGTCACAGTCAGTTCCACTTGGGCATACTCCCTAGGGCATCAGCAAATTCAGGAACTAAATTCTTCGGGGAAGAACTCTCCCTTTGCTGAAATCTTGTTTCAGATGTGGAACGGTTCAGGGGCCACGTCTGTGGTAAATCTCTGCCATGCCCAGCAGCAGGCCAGAGGGGGACTCGGGGTGACTCTTTGCAGTTCCTTGTGGATCACACTCAATGACAGAGCCAGAGTATGTTGGCTTCCAGAACAGGGAATTCCGTAATGGCAATGGAAATGACTGGAAAGAGAAAGAAAAATATTCAGTGTCCACCTTCGTGCCGGCCCTCTGGGAGCCTCCATCCCTGGCCACAACCATGCCTGCAGCAATCTCAACATCAGCCTGTCCACATGTCATGTGGTCTCTGCATCACGGGACCACCTTGGTTATCACTCTGCCTTTAGTCCCAGAAGGAGAGATCCGGCAAGCACAAATAGAGCAAGAAATCCCACGATTAAGGGAGTCATGAACCAATCATCATGCCGGGTATAAACAGTGGAGAGGACAGACACGTCACAGTTGTCCCAGTTTCCCTGACTTCTAGAGAGTTCATTGACTGAACATGGTCATGCCTCACGGTGACCTCTCCTAAGTGAGATTCGGGGTGCTAGGCTGCATGTCTACCATCCACTGGTAATATCAGTGCCATTGGAAAAGAATGGCAGGCCCAAGCGAGAGCAGGGGCACTTCACTAAGCCTCGGCCGACCCCACAACCCACTGGAAGTTGCCCTCGGGCATACCAGTGCAGCGCACTAACGGGAGAGTCAAAAATCTCACCAACCATACGGGGGCATGTCATCCTCAGGGCTGCAGAATCATCCTCATATGTCTACTCCTGACTACGCAGGCCACAACACCTCCACCGTGACCTGCACACTTGGGGAGCCCCTTCCATGCTCAGACCACAGGGCAGCCATTGGGCTAGAGGTCTGTTGCTTAGGAACCAGATTACTTTGGGACACAGATGAGGTACAGCGTCATTTGCACATGCACATTCTGACCCCTGCTAGAATTCTAAACCACTTTGGAGCCTGTGCTGACGCTGTCTCCTCCACCGGTTCCACCCCAGTGGGAATTTTTCACTGAGTTTTGTTAACTTGGGATTTCCTGCTGCCTACTGGGCACACAGGGTTACAGCGACTCCTCTGTGGAGTAATGGGAGAAATTCAGTACCACATTCCCTGCTCTTTAGCTGAGTCTGCACACTAGGCAAAGCAGAAAAGCCTCTATTGGAAAGTGGTTATGAGGGTTGGAAGTAGTTTTTCTATAACTAGATGACAAGAGAGGGAAACAGGAAACATAGGTCTGGACAGCAGTGAAAAGTACCCCAAGGGAAATCCATGGACTGTAGGAAGAGTACTGTGTATAATATTAGAAATCTTTAAAAAAAAAAAAAAAAAAAAAAAAAAACGCCTTGAAGATAACCCATTGATGCAAACTTGAGCAATGGGGAAGCAAAGTGGTATCTTCAGATTAGTTGCCTTTCTGAAACTGTGCTTTGCTTTGTTAGAAAGTGGTGATCTTTGATGTTTGTGTGTTTTTGCAGTTTATAGACAAAATTTATAAGGAATTCAATACAGTGTAAGAAAGAAAAATTCAACTTCTCATTGAAAAAGTAATCACGATGGGGGACAATAATTATCGGCACACCTCTCCTAAAACTCATCAACTCAGTTTCATCAGGAAGAGACTCTGAGAAAAAACACAATTTAGGCAATGTATTTTCTAAAGGATGGTTCAGCAGCTTTCCAATTTACCCAGCTGAAGGAATTAATTGACATATATTCAGATGAAAGAGAATAAGTATACCTGATAACGAAATGCAGTGTTTAATACGAGACTGGACAGTATCTTTGTTTTTTTTTCCTTTCTATATTTCTAACATGATTGTTCCTGTTAACATTTTGTTTGGTCTATAGGTCATGACTGGGTAATTGTTGAGGTGTGGACCAGGTCCCTAGGCGACATATTTGTACTATGACCAGGTAAATTTAAAGATTGTGGCAATGTTCCTGTGAATACATAAGAGAACACCTCTGTTGTGAAGGGAAATACAACAAGAATAATTAAAGAAATTGACCTTTTTTACTGATAAATTTCCAATTCTTAGAGACAACCTTTATATACATGGAACATGAAGCACTGTTAATACTGTGAAGAAATGAATTAAATAAACACAGTTCCGACGTGTTGGTTTCCTTCCTTATGGAGGCACTGGGTCAGATCATGGTGCCGGGATCACGGGTGGCCGAGTTCCAGGCGCCGCCTGACCGCTCCCTCCAGGGCGGACAGTCCTGGCCGTTTCCCTGGAGACGGCTGTGTCCCGGGTCCTATGTTACGTCTTCCCCGCGGGCCTGTCCTCGCGGCCTCGCTCTTCCCAGCTCCATGGCGCCTCGCCATTCTCCTTGCCCGAGGCCCCGCGTCTGCTCGTAGGGCACCGATGTCAGCCTTAAGGCGTGGGCGTCACTTCCCGGCCCGTCGCTGCTGGCGGTGAGGATCCCGGCGACGTTCCCCACGGGACGGGCGGGCCCCGTGCGTGCCCCTGTGTGGCGGGGAGCGGCTGACACTGGGGACTCGAGCAAGTCGGCGCGGACCGCTGGATTTCCCTGGCGGGAGGGTGTTGTAGGGAGGCAGAGGCCGGCCGGTGTCCCAGGCCTCGCGGGGCCGGCCTCGGGCAATCGGTGCCCCGGGCGGTGAGGCCCGTGTGATTTCCTGGCGGCGCGGCTGTGTCCGCGGCTTCCCTCAACTCCCTGCCGGCGGCTCTCGGGCCCTCGTCGCCGCCTCGTCTCTCCGGCACCTCCTCGCCGCCTGCCGTATTCCCGGCGTTCCCGTCCTCGTCGTTCTTTCCCACCCGGGGCCACTCGTCCCGCGTCTATCGCCTCCCAGGGCGGTCTGCGGCTCCTCTCCGTTGCCCGCGTTGCCCAAGTGCGGCGGGCGGCGTGCCGCGGGGCGGGGCTCTCTTTACCGCGGGCCACCCCACCAGCGGTCAGGCGCCTGCGCCCGTGAGCGCGTTGCCGGCGTTTACACCAAGGGGCAGGCCCCGCCGCTCCTCTCCACTCGCCGCCGCACGCCCCGCCGGTGCCTGGGAATGCCCATGCCTCTGGACCCTCGCCCGGGCGCTGGCGGTGGCGGCGGCGCTGTGGAGGGGTTGGCGATCGAGTGGCCGGCCACCGGCGGCGACTCCCGATCCGCTCTGGCGCCGCGCCCCTGTTGTCGGTGGCCCCGCGGTAGGGTTTTGTTCTGCCTGCGCTCGTCGCCAGCGAGCCCTCCCTGCTCGGCGGCCCGGGACGGGTTCCCTGCCCCCTGCGGCTCTCCGGTGAGACCCGGGAGGGGGCGGGAGGGCACCGCTCCCTGCTCTTGCGGGCGGGACCCTCGCGTCTGGCGCACCCGTCCCACCCCGAGGGAGAGACGCCGCCCCCCCACCCGGGTGTTCTCCCAGGGTTTTCAGTGACTTTTGTTAACTTCGGTTTTCCTGCTGTGTATTGGGCACACGTGGGCACTTTGACTTCTACTTGGGGTAAGGGGAAAAAGTCACTAACCCATTGTGTGGTTTTTAAATGATTCTGCACACTAGGCACAGCAGAAAAGCCTCTATCTGAAACTGGATACTGGGGGTTGAAGCAGTGTTACTGTAACTAGATGACAAGAGACGGAAACGGGAAACAGGTCTGTGCAGCAAGAAAAAGTACCCAAAAGGAAATAAATGGACTGTAGGACGAGCATTGTTTATAATATTAGAAACCTTTAAACAAATGCCTTGAAGATAACACATGAATGCAAACTTGAGCATGAGGAAGCCAAGTAGTTACTATAGGTTATTTGCTTTTCTTAAACTCTGCTTTGCTTTAATGTAAAGTTTTGATTTTTTGATGTTTGTGTGTTTTTGTAGCTTATAGAGAATATGTATAATGAAGTCAATACATGGAAAGAAACAAAAATTAAACTTTTCATTTAAAAAATAACTGCAGTGCGGGCAGAATAATTATTGGCCTATCTCAACTAAAGCTCATAAAGTCAATATCAGCAGGAAGAATCTCTGAATAAAACAGAATTTGGGGAATAGTTTTTAAAGATGGTTCAGCAGTGTTCTAATTCATACAGCTGAAGGAAATTATTGATGTATATTCATGGGAAAGACAATAAATACACCTGAAGAAAATGCAATGTTTGATATGAGACTGGACACTCTGTCTTGTTTTTTCCTTTCTATATTTCTCACATTATTACTACCATTAACATTTTGCTTGGTCTATAGGTCATGAGTGGCTAACTGTTGAGGTGTGGACCAGGTCCCTAGGAGACGAATTTAAAAGGTATTCTGCTGATTAATTTTTTTCCAGGAATCACAAAATATAAAGCAATTTTAACTATTTGAAAAGAATAAAAGCAGACCTTTGACAGCAAAGTAAGGCTATTGTCATAACCTGCCTTTTCCGTTTTCTAATATATATCATGCTCACTTAATTCTACCTTTAACAAAATTAGGGCTACATACACTTCAGATTTTATTTTAACATATAAGGGTATTAGAAGGTAGATATAATTAATTCTAAAGAAAGTATTTTTACAAAAATAAAATAATGCAACTCTAATATCAATGATTTTGCAAATAATATTTATTTATTGTGTGGTTTTAATTTTCAAACTAAAGCCATTTTTCTTTATACCCGATGAATGTCTTAGGAAGGATATTGTCTGTAGTGAGAGAAATATTAAAATAATTTAAAAGTTTTACACAGCTTTTTCACCTACATCTCTATTGCTCTCTAGACAAGTAAAGACCAACTTGGATATTTGAACATGTATACTCAGAGTCTCTGATGTGTTTGGGTTGTTTTTTGGAATGTAATGTTGAATTTTCTTGTAAATACTTCTTTTCAGTAAAGCAATGTATTAGAGCCTATACTGCATTTGATTGTCTTAAAGTAAAATAAATTAAGATATCTTCTCCCTGCTTGCTTTTGGGGGTTATTTAGTGGTGAGCCAGTATCATAAGACATCCTGTGGCATCTATGCTATATACACCAAATTCTCTTTTTTATCCACAAATGTCTTTTTTCCCTGTGGCCAATGTACAGGGAAATCTATGACCTGAGCTGCCCTTTGTAAAAAGTATGCTCATTAGTTCACAAATTTGGGGCTTGAAGTGTTTTCTCTGTTTAGGACTTCACATGGCTTACCTGATAAATTTTTTTTCATGATGATCAGAGTGCACTTCCTATAGTAATTAAGAAAGAACAAAGGAAGTACAGGAGGGATTAACATTGTTTCCACAGGAACTGAAGGAAGAACTTCCTAAGTGTCTTTATTGCCTGCTGTTGCCTGTAATACTTATGCTTCAAAAGATGATTGCAGAATAGTATCACTCAATATTTCAGCCAACACAGGATAATCAGAAGATTGCTTTCACAAGCATATCAATTAAAAACTATGTCTGCATTAAGAAACTACAAAATCCCCACACTGGTTTCTTGTCTCTTTATGGCAAATAACTGAGGTCCTACTGAGTGCATAAATCAATGCTGCTCATTATGCTGGATGCCAGTTATGATCCATTTACAAAGGGTTTACATAAAGAAACAGTGAATATGTGTAGGTGGCATGGAAGACTGATAATCTTACCAATAGAAGAAGGAAAGAATGATGCTGTAGAAATCAAATGAAATAAATCTAGATGATAGTCACATATGTGCAAAGTAAGGAAACAGGTTTGCCCTTCTTCAAATTACTCAAGGAAAAATATGTTTCAACCAACATAAGGTTTTGTTAAAATTATTTAGCCCATATTTAAAATAAATTGAAGCTCAATCCATATGTACATATATCAAATGCATCAATAATTTATGCATTAAAATAAGAATTTTAATCTGGTGCTTATCAATGAGAAAGCCAAAGGCACAAGTAATTATACTGAAATATGTAGAGGCAGTTTGCAGTAATGTGAAGTATTAATGGCATTGACCTTAAGTACCAGGCATACTTATAATCTAGAGATGCTCATATCTGTCCACATTCTTAATAGTGATCTCATGGAATCTTTGCCCAAAAGGCAATACAAATATAGGAGTTTTAACATAAGTTTTACCCTTGGGAAGACGGTTGCTGCAAAGGAGAGGCTAGGCCTCCCTATATTTGTGCCTAAGAGTCTCCCCCTCAATGCCTCTTTGTTGCTCAGATGTGGCCCTCTCTCTCTGGCTAAGCCAACTTGAAAGGTGAAATCACTGCCCTCCCCTCTACGTGGGATCAGACACCCAGGGGAGTGAATCTCCTTGGCAACGTAGAATATGACTCCCGGGGAGGAATGTAGACCCGGCATCGTGGGACGGAGAACATCTTCTTGACCAAAAGGGGGATGTGAAAGGAAATGAAATAAGCTTCAGTGGCAGAGAGATTCCAAAAGGAGCTGAGAGGTCACTCTGGTGGGCACTCTTACGCACACTTTAGACAACCCTTTTTAGGTTCTAAAGAATTGGGGTAGCTGGTGGTGGATACCTGAAACTATCAAACTACAACCCAGAACCCATGAATCTCGAAGACAGTTGTATAAAAATGTAGCTTATGAGAGGTGACAATGGGATTGGGAAAGCCATAAGGACCACACTCCACTTTGTCTAGTTTATGGATGGATGAGTAGAAAAATAGGGGAAGGAAACAAACAGACAAAGGTACCCAGTGTTCTTTTTTACTTCAATTGCTCTTTTTCACTCTAATTATTATTCTTGTTATTTTTGTGTGTGTGCTAATGAAGGTGTCAGGGATTGATTTAGGTGATGAATGTACAACTATGTAATGGTACTGTAAACAATCGAAAGTACGATTTGTTTTGTATGACTGCGTGGTATGTGAATATATCTCAATAAAATGATGATTAAAAAAATAAATAAAAAAGAAAAAAAGAAAAAAAAATCTTATTGAGCTATAATTGGTATTTAATGAACACAATAAATATATATAGTTCAATAATTTCTGACAAATATATACACACAAAATCTGCAACCATAATCAAATATATAAACTTCTTATCTACCCTCAAAAGTTTCTTCAAACCACATGGAGACAATTCAATTCTTCTAGGACACCCAGCAAGCCACTGGTATCCATTCTTTTCTAATAGATTAGCCTCACTTTTCTTAGGTTTATATATGTATGTGTGTGTGTTTGTATGTATAAGTAAATATAAACATATAAATATATTTCTGTGATGAATAATGACATTAAGCAACTTTTGATATGTTTACTGGCCTTTTTTATATTTTGTCAAATTTCTAATCAAATTATGTGCAATTTTTAAATTTATTTTATTTATATTTTATATTTTATTTACATTTCTAATATTCCTTCTGTTTCCAGATGAATTCAATTTTTGTTTCACAAATACAAATTCACTTCATGTGGAAGACATAAAGAGGAACTCATTTTATCCTTAGTATTATGTAAGTATGTACCTTATATTGCTATCATTGCTTTTCTCATTTTAATGCAGTTTTTATATATAATTTAATGATAGTTTAATTTCAAAAAATGTTTGTGTAGGTAAGACAGTGAAATTTTTTAAAACCTGAATTTAATACATTTTACTAGTTTTCTAAAACAACTTAGAGGAATCATTATTTATAGCAGATGTAGTATTTATGCAAAATCTGGCATCAGGTGTATTGCATATGTATATAATGTGTGTGTATATATATACTGAAGTATGTGGAGGCAGTTTACAGTAGCATGAAGTATTAATGGCATTAATTGACCTTAGGTACCAGGCATAAAGACATAGATATATATGGATCCAAAGATTATAAGAGATAGGAAACAGATCTACATCCAAACAGCATTTTAGAGTACAGAGTCTGATACTGGGATTTATAAATGCTCTTTAAAACATGGGATTTGGAGGGGAGGTGTCTTGTTTTCAAAACCAGAGACTTTTCTCAGGACTCTAGCCAACATCATAAATGTCACAGAAGAGGGCAAAGGGGAAGCTCTTCTTGCTTTAATTCTTCTTTTGCATCAGAAATTCCAGTATCACTGAGATAGGAACCACTGCATTAAGAAGGGAGTGAACAGGTTCCCCCAAAGAAAGATTCTTGCTTAGTTATGTTTACTGCCATGCCTAATGCTTGGCAGCTCCAAGACATTTCAGTAGTGGAACATCATAAACCCAACATTCTCTATCTTCCTGAAATAACCTTGTTTCCCCTTCAATTTCCTTCTCCTTGCTTTATTGGTCTTCTGCTCTTTGAATTTCTTCAACTCCATGCTTTGTTTCAGTTGCAATATTCAGTGTCTCTGGTTTTTAAGATGAAAGTGACATCCTACAAAAGGCAACAGGATTCATACTCATTCTGATCTTCCAACTTCCACACTTTCTTCTTGATTACAGGTGACTTCTTCATATCTATAAAGATATTTTCCCTGTTGCATATTTTGCATGCATTACACCATTCCATTCCTCTTCAACTAAGAAAAAAGTCCTCTTGAATTTGGAGAAAAAAATTCAGTGGTAATTGTGTTGCTTGCCTCCATAGAAAGGTGTAGTATAGAAGATGATATTTGCACCATAGCCTTTTTGGAACAATTAATATTGTATTCTCCTAGCTCTACCTAGGGCATGGTGAAGATAGATCTTCCATATTTGGGAAATGTGAGAAGACAATATTGATCTTAGCCTAGACATGAGACACAGCCCTGCCCTATGTTGCTCAAGCCAACTGACATCCCAAGGAATTTTGATTTGGTCCACATATAAGCATTGTATTGCATCTTTTTGTTAAAGCACTTAGCATAAAAGGATGAATGGGTGGATGATGGGTAAACTGATCAGCCATGAATGTCACTCTTTTTGGAAACCAGGGAACCAGTCTTTCCAAAATTAGTTCTGTGTTCTCTTCAGTGCTATTTAGTAGCATCCAATGAAACTGCAAGATTTTGACCACAAAAGGTCTGCATGGCTTTTTGGCAACTGATCCTTTCATTCCTGCATGAAAGGGTGAAATGTACCATTTCAAAACCTAAGCCATGCAATCCCTGGGATCCTTCTGGTCTCCAATGCTCACAAACAGGACTGGATGTGCAAAATATCTGCATACATCTCTAAAAGATCTTCTTTTAAGAATAAATTTTGGAAGAACTACTTTAGTAAGATCCATTCTAAGCCTAACTTGTGACAAGTGTTGTATGATAATCCTCTTGTGCTCTTCTCCTGACCCTACATCCCCTTCACTGCCTCCTTTATCATTGAAGAGGTAAACATCCCTTGTCCCATTGGACATGGGAGATTTCAGTGATTTTGGACTATTTCCTGAGCTGCTATGTTTCAACATGGAGGTATATCAAGAGGAATATATTAAGTACTTTGGGGATAAGCCACTTTGATGGAATTCAAGAGCATCATAGTATTCATCCCCACTATTAGAATAAAAGAACCCCAGGACTGTCTTTGGAGACAAGATGTCAAGGCTTGGAGACATTAGACTGCTGCTAGGTGTTGAGTGTCCACTGCCTGTACTATTTGGTATTGAGACCTGATGATGTCTCAGGGTAGCTAAGACAGGTACAACTGGTAGGGAAGATAGACACAGTTTTGACTTACACAACTTAATAGGTTCTGGAATTAAGACAGTCTGAGAAGGCATTTTGCTGATCACAGGTTCCAAGGAGCTGTTGATATACTGCATCTACAGTATTAATAGTACTTATAATCACATATGTATGTTTCTCCACATTATTCTGGTCATTAATTCTGCAGCAACTCAATGCAGTGTTTAATTGATTCTACCATGCTATTTGTTGTCTCTTTTAGAGATTCAATTTTCTTTCTCTGTTCATTACTGGAGACCTTAAGACAACTTAGAGTTGGCACAGTACCAGTCACCTGGAGATCCAGACAGAAAGATATTTGGAGGATGGAGCCCAAAGTTTATCCCAGAGAGGCTAAGAGGGGACCACCAGATGCTTAGAAAGAAACACCCTGGGAGAAAAATCAAGGAGGCACAGGAGTTGAGAGAGACAAACTAAGAGTGATGGATGCCCAGAGACATGTTGGAGAAATCAATTTTGAAACCACAATCCAGGTACAAAGGATGAGCAGACATTAGCACAGGCCTTCCCAGTTGACAGAGTGTGGCAGATGTCATTGGTCTTAAGTGAACATATCCTCCTGTTGATGGCCTTGTTTGGACACTTTTCTTCCCTTAGAAGTGTAAGTTTGTAAACTAATAAACACACTATAAAATCCAATATGCTTCTGATATTTTGCACTCAAGTGACCTTAGCAAACCAGGAAACCATATGTTCCCTTAACTCATTGATTTTATTTCTTAATTGATTTAACATGTTTTTAAAATTTTTATTGAGATTGTTCATATACCATACAATTATCCAAAGACCCAAAGTGTACAATCAATTGCCCATGGTACTAACAAGCAGTTGTGCATCCGTCACAACAATTATTTTTTTTTTGAAATTTTAGAAATTTTCATTACTCCAGAAAAGAAATAAGGAGATGAAAAGGAAACTCAAATCCTTCCATACCCCTAACCACCCCCTCTCCTTTACTGACTCATAGTATTGGTGTAGGACATTTGTTACTATTGAAAGAATGTTAAAGTACTACCTGCTTTAGCATTTAGTTTGCAATAGGTATATTTTCCATATATGCCCTTCTATTCTTTTTTTTTTAAGTGAAAATTATTTTTTATTAAATTCAGTTTTATTGAAATATATTCACACACCATACAATCATCCATGATATACAATCCACTGTCCACAGTATGATAACATAGTTATGCGTTCATCACCACAATCTATCTCTGAACATTTTCCTTACATCAGAAAGAACCAGAACAAGAATAAAAAATAAAAGTGAAAAAAGAACACCCAAATCATCCCCCATCACACCCCATTTGTCCTTTAGTTTTTATCCCCATTCCTCCACTCATCCATACACTAGATAAAGGGGGTGTGATCCACAAGGTCTTCACAATCACACTGTCACCCCTTGTAATCTACATTATTATATAATTGTCTTCAGGAGTCCAGACTGCTGGGTTGGAGTTTGGTAGTTTCAGGTATTTACTTCTAGCTATTCCAATACATTAAAGCCTAAGAGGTGTTATCTATATAGTGCATAAGAATGTCCACCAGAGTGACCTCTCGACTCCATTTGGAATCTCTCAGCCACTGAAACCATTGCATCTCATTTTGCATCCCCCTTTTGGTCAAGAAGATACTCTCAGTCCCATGATGCCAGGTCCACATTCATCCCCGGGAGTCATACTCTGTGTTGCCAGGGAGATTTACACCCCTGGGAGCCGGGTCCCACGTAGGGGGGAGGGCAGCGAGTTCACCTGTCGAGATGGCTCAGTTAGAGAGAGAGAGGGCCACATCTGAGCAACAAAGAGGTACTCAGGGGGAGACTCTTAGGCACCATTACATACAACTTTAGACTCTCCTTTGTGGTAATGAGCTTCATAAGGGCAAGTCCCTTGCTCGAGGGCTCAGCACATCAAACCGCCAGTCCCAATGTTTGTGACAACGTCAACACCAGTCCAGGTGAGGATGTCCAACACATCCGCACCTTCCCCCAGATCCTCGGGGCTGGGGAGGGGGAGGCTGTAAATATATTTTTTATTATCTGCCCAAATTACTCTAGGATGTGTCACTATTTCACTCCAGCCTATACTAACCTACCGTATCTCACTTCCTATTCAAAGTTCCATGCAATTGTGGTGCAAAAACCATATTCTTTAATGCAATCTTGTGGGGGCAGACATATTAGTGTTGATTAGGTTGGAATCCTTTGATTGTTTCTATGGAGATGTGACTCAATCAAATGTTGGTGACCCATTTGATTAAATTATTTCCATGGAGATATAGACCCCACCCATTCAGGGTGGGTCTTGATTTAATCATTGTAAGTCCTATTACAGAGCTCACAAACAGAAGGACAGAAGAGCAGTTGAGAGAAACACATCAGAGATGCTAGCCCAGAGTTTGTTCCCGAGAAGCTCAGAGAGGGCAAAACACCCCAAGAGCAACATTTGAGGAGCACACAGGTGCTGAGAGAGGAGCTGGAATACAACCCAGGATAAGCAAATGCCAGCCACATGCCTTCCAAGCTAACAGAGATTTTCTGGACACCATTGGCCTTCCTTCAGTGAAGGTATTCTTGAGCTGATGCCTTAATTTAGACATTTTCATGGCCTTTACACTGTAACTTTGTAACTGAATAAACCCCCTTTATAAAAGCCTATCCATTACTGGTATTTTGCATAACAGCAGCATTAGCAAACCAGAGCAGATGGTAATTCTCTCTTTCACTTTCTGATAACCCACTAAACTTTTCCACAGTGGCTGTACCATTTTATATTCCCACCAACAATATACTAAGTTTCCTATTTCTTGGCATCCTCACCTACACTTGTTATTTTCCATTTTTAAAATGATAAACATCCTGGTTTGTGTGAAGTGATTGTCATTATGATAATGCTATTATTTTTTAAATGTCAACGGTGACAAAAAAACACAACTGATATTGATTTCGAATCCTGGACCTTATTCAAGTAGCTTTTATTTTTTGTAAATCCCTTAAGATTTTTCATATATACAATCACACCATCTGTGCCAGTTTGAATGTATTGTGTTCCCTAAATGCCATTATCTTTGATGTAGTCTTGTGGGGCAGATGTTTTGGTGCTGATTAGATTTGCTTGGAATGTGCCCCACCCAGCTGTGGGTGATGACTCTGATGAGATATTCCCATGGAGGCATGGCCCCACCCATTCACGGTGGGCCTTGAACAGTGGAGCCATATAAATGAGCTGACTCAAAGAGAAGGAACTCAGTACAGCTGTGAGTGACGTTTTGAAGAGAAGCAAGCTTGCTCAAAATGGGAGAAAGACATTTTGAAACCAGAACTTTGGAGCAGACGCCAGCCACGTGCCTTCCCAGCTAACAGAGGTTTTCCGGATGCCATTGGCCATCCTCCAGTGAAGGTACCCAATTACTGATGTGTTACCTTGGACACTTTATGGCCTTAAGACTGTAACTGTGTAGCCAAATAAACCCCCTTTTTATAAAAGCCAATCCATCTCTGGTGTTTTGCATTCTGCAGCATTAGCAAACTAGAAAACCATCTTTGAATAAGGCCAGTTTGTATGCTTTTTAATTTTTCTTGCCTTATTGCACTGACTAGGGCCTCCACTACAATGCTGAATAGAAGTGGTGAGGACAGCTGCCCTTGCCTTTTTCCTGCCCTAGGGGGGAAGCATTCAGTTTTTCAGGTATCATGTTACCTGTAAGTTTTTTTTTTTTATCTTCATTTTATTGAGATATATTCACATACCACGCAGTCATAGAAAACAAATTGTACTTTCGATTGTTTACAGTACCATTACATAGTTGTACATTCATCACCTAAATCAATCCCTGACACCTTCATTAGCACACATACAAAAATAACAAGAATAATAATTAGAGTGAAAAAGAGCAATTGAAGTAAAAAAGAACACTGGGTACCTTTGTCTGTTTGTTTCCTTCCCCTATTTTTCTACTCCTCCATCCATAAACTAGACAAAGTGGAGTGTGGTCCTTATGGCTTTCCCAATCCCATTGTCACCCCGCATAATCTACATTTTTATACAACTGTCTTCGAGATTCATGGGTTCTGGGTTGTAGTTTGATAGTTTCAGGTATCCACCACCAGCTACCCCAATTCTTTAGAACCTAAAAAGGGTTGTCTAAAGTGTGCGTAAGAGTGCCCACCAGAGTGACCTCTCAGCTCCTTTTGGAATCTCTCTGCCACTGAAGCTTATTTCATTTCCTTTCACATCCCCCTTTTGGTCAAGAAGATGTTCTCCGTCCCACGATGCCGGGTCTACATTCCTCCCCGGGAGTCATATTCCATGTTGGCAGGGAGATTCACTCCCCTGGGTGTCTGATCCCACGTAGCGGGGAGGGCAGTGCTTTCACCTTTCAAGTTGGCTTAGCCAGAGAGAGAGGGCCACATCTGAGCAACAAAGAGGCATTCGGGAGGAGGCTCTTAGGCACAACCATAGGGAGGCCTAGCCTCTCTTTGCAGCAACCGTCTTCCCAAGGGTAAAACTTATGGTAGAGGGCTCAACCCATCAAACCACCAGTCCCCTATGTCTGTGGTCATGTTAGCAACCATGGAGGTGGGGTAGGCAAATACCCCTGCATTCTCCACAGGCTCCTCAAGGGGGCATTACATCTTTTTTTTTCCTTGTTTTTCTTTTTTTGTTTTTTTTTTTTTAACTTTCCCATCTTTTTTAAATCAACTGTATGAAAAAAAAAAGTTAAAAAGAAAACAAACATACAATAAAAGAACATTTCAAAGAGACCATAACAAGAGAGTAAGAAAAAGACAACTAACCTAAGATAACTGCTTAACTTCCAACATGTTCCTACTTTACCCCAAGAAAGTTACATAATATAGTAACATTTCTGTGAACTTGTTCCTACTATATCCATCAGAAATTAACAGACCATAGTCATTCCTGGGCATCCCCAGAACGTTAAATAGCTTATCTGTTCTTCTTGGATTATTGTTCCCCCTTCCTTAATTGGTCTCTACTGCTAGTTCCCCTACATTCTACATTAAAAACCATTTGTTTTACATTTTTCAAAGTTCACATTAGTGGTAGCATATAATATTTCTCTTTTTGCGCCAGGCTTATTTCGCTCAGCATTATGTCTTCAAGGTTCAACCATGTTGTCATATGTTTCACGAGATCGTTCCTTCTTACTGCCGTGTAGTATTCCATCATGTGTATATACCACATTTTATTTATCCACTCATCTGTTGAAGGACATTTGGGTTGTTTCCATCTCTTGGCAATTGTGAATAATACTGCTATGAACATTGGCGTGCATATATCTGTTCGTGTCACTGCTTTCCGATCTTCCGGGTACATACCGAGAAGTGCAATCGCTGGATCGAATGGTAACTCTATAGCTAGTTTTCTAAGGAACTGCCAGACTGTCTTCCAGAGTGGCTGAACCATTATACACTCTCACCAACAATGAATAAGGGTTCCAATTTCTCCACATCCCCTCCAGCATTTGTAGTTTCCTGTTTGTTTAATGGCAGCCATTCTAACCGGTGTTAGATGGTATCTCATTGTGGTCTTAATTTGCATCTCTCTAATAGCTAGTGAAGCTGAACATTTTTTCATGTGTTTCTTGGCCATTTGTATTTCCTCTTCAGAGAACTGTCTTTTCATATCTTTTGCCCATTTTATAATTGGGCTGTCTGTACTATTGTCATTGAGTTGTAGGATTTCTTTGTATATGCAAGATATCAGTCTTTTGTCAGATACATGGTTTCCAAAAATTTTTTCCCATTGAGTTGGCTGCCTCTTTACCTTTTTGAGAAATTCCTTTGAGGTGCAGAAACTTCTAAGCTTGAGGAGTTCCCATTTATCTATTTTCTCTTTTGTTGCTTGTGCTTTGGGTGTAAAGTCTAGGAAGTGGCCGCCTAATACAAGGTCTTGAAGATGTTTTCCTACATTCTCTTCTAGGAGTTTTATGGTACATTCTTTTATATTGAAATCTTTGGTCCATTTTGAGTTAATTTTTGTGTAGGGGGTGAGGTAGGGGTCCTCTTTCATTCTTTTGGATATGGATATCCAACTCTCCCAGCCCCATTTGTTGAAAAGACCATTATGACTCAGTTCAGTGACTTTGAGGGCCTTATCAAAGATCAGTCAGCCATAGATCTGAGGGTCTATCTCTGAATTCTCAATTCGATTCCATTGATCTATATGTCTATCTTTGTGCCAGTACCATGCTGTTTTGGCAACTGTGGCTTTATAATAAGCTTCAAAGTCAGGGAGTGTAAGTCCTCCCACTTCGTTTTTCTTTTTTAGAGTGTCTTTAGCAATTCCAGGCATCTTCCCTTTCCAAATAAATTTGATAACTAGCTTTTCCAAGTCTGCAAAGTAGGTTGTTGGAATTTTGATTGGGATTGCATTGAATCTGTAGATGAGTTTGGGTAGAATTGACATCTTAATGACATTTAGCCTTCCTATCCATGAACATGGAATATTTTTCCATTTTTTAAGGTCCCCTTCTATTTCTTTTAGTAGAGTTATGTAGTTTTCTTTGTATAGGTCTTTTACATCTTTGTTTAAGTTTATTCCTAGGTACTTGATTTTTTTAGTTGCTATTGAAAATGGTATCTTTTTCTTGAGTGTCTCTTCAGTTTGTTCATTTCTAGCATATAGAAACATTACTGACTTATGTGCATTAATCTTGTATCCCGCTACTTTGCTAAATTTGTTTATTAGCTCTAGTAGCTGTATCGTCGATTTCTCAGGGTTTTCTATATATAAGATCATATCATCTGCAAACAATGACAGTTTTACTTCTTCTTTTCCAATTTGGATGCCTTTTACTTCTTTGTCTTGCTGGATTGCCCTGGCTAGCACTTCCAGCACAATGTTGAATAACAGCGGTGACAGCGGGCATCCTTGTCTTGTTCCTGATCTTAGAGGGAAGGCTTTCAGTCTCTCACCATTGAGTACTATGCTGGCTGTGGGTTTTTCATATATGCTCTTTATCATGTTGAGGAAGTTTCCTTCAATTCCTACCTTTTGAAGTGTTTTTATCAAAAATGAATGTTGGATTTTGTCAAATGCTTTTTCAACATCTATTGACATGATCAATTGATTTTTCCCTTTTGAATTGCTAATGTGTTGTAATTGATTGATTTTCTTATGTTGAACCATCCTTGCATGCCTGGAATGAACCCCACTTGGTCATGGTGTATGATTTTTTTAATGTGTCTTTGGAATTGATTTGTAAGTATTTTGTTGAGGATTTTTGCATCTATATTCATTAGGGAGATTGCCCGGTAGTTTTTCTTTTTTTGTAGCATCTTTGCCTGGTTTTGGTATTAGATTGATGTTAGCTTCATAAAATGAGTTAGGTAGTGTTTCATTTTCTTCAATGTTTTGAAAGAGTTTGAGTAAGATTGGTGTCAGTTGTTTCTGGAAAGTTTGGTAGAATTCCCCTGTGAAGCAATCTGGCCCTGGGCATTTATTTGTGGGAAGATTTTTGATGACTGATTGGATCTCTTTGCTTGTGATTGTTTGGTTGAGGTCTTCTATTTCTTCTCTGGTCAGTCTAGGTTGTTCATATGTTTCCAGGAAATTGTCCATTTCTTCTACATTATCCAGTTTGTTGCCATACAGTTGTTCATAATATCCTCTTATAATTTTTTTAATTTCTTCAGGATCTGCAGTTATGTCACCTTTTTCATTCATTATTTTGTTTATATGGGTCTTCTGTCTTTTTGATATTGTCAGTCTAGCTAGGGGCTTGTCAATGTTTTTGATCTTCTCAAAGAACCAACTTTTGGTGATATTTATCCTCTCTCTTTTTTTTTTTTTTTTTCTCTATGTCATTTATTTCTGCTTTAATCCTTGTTATTTCTTTTCTTCTGCTTGGTTTAGGACTGGTTTGCTGTTCATTTTCTAGCTTCTTCAGGTGATCAATTAGTTCTTTGATTTTGGCTCTTTCTTCCTTTTTAATATATGCGTTTAGTGATATAAATTTCTGCCCTAGCACTGCTTTTGCTGCATCCCATAGGTTTTGGTATGTTGTGTTCTCATTTTCATTCGTCTCTATATATTAAGCAATTTCTCTTCCTATTTCTTCTTTAACCCACTGATTGTTTATGAGTGTGTTGTTTAACCTCCAGGTATTTGTGAATTTTCTAAGTCTCTGATGGTTATTGACTTCTAATTGTATTCCATTGTGGTCAGAGAATGTGCTTTGAATAATTTCAATCTTTTTAAATTTATTGAGGCTTGTTTTATGTCCCAGCATATGATCTATTCTGGAGAAAGTTCCGTGAGCACTAGAAAAGTATGTGTATCCTGGTGATTTGGGATGTAATGTCTTGTATATGTCTGTTAAATCTAATTCATTTATCAGATTGTTTAGGTTTTCAATTTCCTTATTGGTCTTCTGTCTGGTTGATCTATCTATAGGAGAGAGTGATGTGTTGAAGTCTCCCACAATTATTGTGGAAACATCAATTGCTTCCTTTAGTTTTGCCAGTGTTTCTCTCATGTATTTTGTGGCACCTTGATTGGGTGCATAGACATTTACGATTGTTATTTCTGCTTGCTGAATTGCCCCTTTTATTAGTATGTAGTGGCCTTCTTTGTCTCTCAAAACATCCCTGCATTTGAAGTCTATTTTATCTGAGATTAATATTGCTACACCTGCTTTCTTTTGGCTGCAGTTTGCATGAAATATTTTTTTCCATCCGTTCTCTTTCAATTTCTTTGTGTCCCTGTGTCTAAGTTGAGTCTCTTGTATGCAACATATTGATAGTTCATTTTTTTTATCCATTCTGCAAATCTATATCTTTTAATTGGAGAGTTTAATCCATTTACATTCAACGTTATAACCGTGAAGGCATTTCGTGAATCAGCCATCTTATCCTTTGGTTTATGTTTGTCATATTTTTCCCTCTCTCTATTAATATCCTTTATTGTACCCATACCGAATCTCTTTAGTACTGAACCTTTCTCCAAGTCTCTCTGTCCTGTCTTTGTTTCTCTGTCTGTAGGGCTCCCTTTAGTATCTCCAGTAGGGCAGGTCTCTTGTTAGCAAATTCTCTCAGCATTTCTTTGTCTGTGAAAAATTTAAGCTCTCCCTCAAATTTGAAGGAGAGCTTTGCTGGATAAAGTATTCTTGCCTGGAAATTTTTCTCACTCAGAATTTTAAATATATCGTGCCACTGCCTTCTTGCCTCCATGGTGGCTGCTGAGTAGTCACTACTTAGTCTTATGCTGTTTCCTTTGTATGTGGTGAATTGCTTTTCTCTTGCTGCTTTCAGAACTTCCTCCTTCTCTTCTGTGTTTGACAGTGTGATCAGTATATGACTCAGAGTGGGTTTATTTGGATTTATTCTATTTGGAGTTCACTGAGCATTTATGATTTGTGTATTTATGGTGTTTAGAAGATTTGGGAAGTTTTCCCCAACAATTTCTTTGAATACTCTTCCTAGACCTTTACCCTTTTCTTCCCCTTCTGGGACACCAATGAGTCTTATATTCAGAAGTTTCATATTATCTATCATATCCCTGAAGTCCATTTTGATTTTTTCAATTTTTTTCCCCATTCTTTCTTTTATGCTTTCATTTTCCATTCTGTCATCTTCCAGGTCACTGATTCGTTGTTCAACTTCCTCTAGTCTTGTACTATGAGTGTCCAGAATCTTTTTATTTTGGTCAACAATTTCTTTAATTTCCATAAGTTCATCCATTTTTTTATTTAGTCTTGCAATGTCTTCTTTATGCTCTTCTAGGGTCTTCTTGATTTCCTTTGTATCCCGTACTATGGTCTCATCATTCATCTTTAGTTCTTTGAGTAGCTGCTCTAGGTGCTGTGTCTCTTCTGATCTTTTGATTTGGGTGCTTGGGCTTGGGTTATCCATATCGTCTGGTTTTTCATATGCTTTATAATTTTCTGTTGTTTATGGCCTCGTGGCATTTGCTGAACTTCATAGGGTTCTTTTAGGATTTGTAGACCAATTGAAGTCCTTATCTCTAATTTATCACATCTACAGCTTCGTGGAGTACACTTTCTCTAACTAACCAGTAGGTGGCGTCCACGAGCCACCTGTTCTCCACAAGCCAGTTCTCCCCTGCTTAGCCTTTTTGGTGAGTGGGGGAGTGAGTCTTGTGGGGTCCAATTGGTTTACCAAGCTTGCGTGTGTATTTGGTGTTGCCTGCCCTGTATATGGGTTGTGTTTCTTGGTAGTCAGGGAGGGGGGTGGCCCTAACAATCAAATCTCCCTGGTGATCCTAGAATTTTAAAGCTGCTGCAATAGTCTAATCCTTTAGTTCAGTCCTGCCACAGTTTGTCTCTGCCACTGACCCACAAGTCCTTGATATTGGCGTATGGCTCCTGAGACTTGCAAGTGGGCCCCTCTTCCAGGCTGTGCACCCCATGTCCTCTGTTGAAGGATGACTGTGCTATGTCACAGGTGAGTGCCGTCCCCCCAGGGCAGTTCTGGGCTGCTGGGCTGTGTAGGGAGGCTCCCAGTCTGCTGAAATGATGGCTGAATGGGGCTTTGTTAATTCACACTGCTCCACCTTCCCAACTCTGGGACAATCAGCTGATGTTGCAGGGAAGGCTAATGTCCACGCCCAGTTTTGTGGTGTGTGCCTGTTATTTGAAGCACTTCCGTCACACTGGGTTGTCTGGGGCAGCTCTGGGCTATGGGGCTGGCAATGGGCAGGAGTGTTTCCTGTCCACCAGGATAATGGCTGTGAGCGGACACCCCCTTTTTCTTGGGAAGTTGTGGTGTTTAGTGAATTTTCTCAGCCACTGGATTATTGCCTTTTGTCTCAGAGCTCTCTTAGTTCTGCTCTTGACTTGACCTGTCCAAATTGCAAGTCTTTGAAGCTTTCTGTATTGGGCTTCTTAGAGTAATTGTTTTAGAAAAAGAAAAAAGGATTAAAAGAAAAAAAAAAAAGGGCCCTCCTCAGAGATCTAATGGGTTATTGAAATGCTAAGAGACAAAGCAACCAGGGCCATTAAGGAAAGTTCCACAGGGCAGAGAGATCAGCTTTTCTTTGGGATTTGCATATGCGTCTCAGGGCCTGAGCTCTGCCCTTCCCCATTCTATGTTCACCAGAACTCCAAAAATCCTCCGCTTTTGTTTTGGAGTTTTTCGTGTTGTTTTTTTTTTTTTCTATGCCTGTCTCCTCTCTGCTGGGCTGGCTGCTCTCAGATTCTCTGGTGTCTGGTCTCAGTCTATCTATGGTTGAAGTTTGGATCAGTAGAATGAGTTTCCGATAAGGGCTGCCACTGCAGTTCTCCCTTCTCCTTCCTGGAGCTGACAGCCCCTCCTCCCACGGGACTGAGCCTGGCAGGGAGGGGCGCGGGTCCCCTGGCTGCAGAAACTTACAGATTTCGCTGATCTCAGCAGTTCGACGTTTTCATGAGTGTTGTATGAAGTATGCCCAAAGTCAGATTGTTCTGTGGTTTCCAATCCCTGCAGTTCCTGGCTTTCTACCTACTTTCCTGAAGAAGTAACTAAAACATACAGCTCATCAGTCCGCCATCTTGCCCTGCCCTCGCCCTTCTATTCTTAACTTCTAGTTATAGTGTCATACATTTGTTCTAGTTCATGAAAGAGATTGCTAATATTTGTACAGTTAATCATGGATATTGCCCACCACAGGATTCACTTCTTTATATCTTCCCATCCTTTAACCTCCAACTTTGCTTCTGCTCACATGCATGACTCTGGGCTTCCCCTTTCTACCATATTCACTGGGCTATTGTCACCTCTGTCCCTTTATAAACACAGTTAAGTTCAACCTAGTTGAGGATCCTGCTCATAATTAGCAACTGCTTCCCATTCTTTAGCCTACTTCTATATCCTGGTAACTTATATTTCATGTCTATGAGTTTAAGTATTATAATTAGTTCATATCAGTGAGACTATCCAATATTTGTCCTTATGTTTCTGACTTATTTCACTAAATATAGTTTCCTCAAGTTTTCTTCATGAACCCAATTTTAAGATGGTTTTGTTCACACACCATACCTTCCATCCTAAGTAAACAATCAATGGTTCCCTGTATAGTAATGTATTTATATATTCAACACCATCACCATTATCTATATAAGGACATCTCCATTTCTTCCACAAAGAAGGAAGAAGAGTCAAAGAAGGTAGAGAGACAAAAGAAAATGAAAAAAGAGAAAAAAATGATAAAAATAAACATAACCAGTAGGAAGCAACAAAAAGAAAAATAGCATTAAACTTTAGAATAGTCAGACAACATCACCAATGCCTAGAGTTCCATATCCCTCTTATATCCCCCTCTTATATGCATGCAGCTTTGGTATATTGCCTTTGTTACATTAAAGGAAACATATTACAATGTTTCTGTTAATTATCATCTCTAGTTTGTATTTTCCCCCAATCCCACCGCATTTTTAACACCTTGCAAGGTTGATATTCATTTGTTACTCCACATGCAAAAACATATTTGTACATTTTATCAAAATTGTTGAGAACTTTAGGTTTCACTGACTCGTATAGTCCAAGTCTTTATCTTTCCTCTTTCCTTCTGGTGTCCCACATGCTCATAACCGTCCTCTTTCAACCATATTCACAGTCATCTTTTTTCAGTGTACTTATATTGCTGTACTACCATCACCCAAAATTATGCTCCAAACCTCTCACTCCTGTCCTTTCCTATCTGTCTGTAGTGCTCCCCTCAGCATTTCCTGTAAAACAGGTATCCTGTTCACATACTCTATCATTGTCTGTTTGTCAGAGAATATTTTAAACTCTCCCTCATATTTGAAGGACAGTTTTGCCAGATACAGGATTCTTGGTTGGCAGTTTTTCTCTTTCAGTATCTTAAATATATCACAGCACTTCCTTCCTGCCTTCATGGTTTCTATTGATAAATCCACACATAGACTTATCAAGCTTCCTTTGTATGTGAAGGATCACATTTCTCTTGCTGCTTTTAGGATTCTCTTTGTCTTTGTCGTTTGATAATCTGTTTATTAAGTGTCTTGGCATATGCTTTTTCAGATGTATTCTGTTTGTGGTATGCTGCAATTCTTGGATCTGTAATTTTAAGTCTTTCATAAGAGATCAGAAATATTCATTGATTATTTCCTCTGTTATTGCTCTGACACTTTTCCCTTCCCTTCTCCTTCTGGGACATGCATTACATGTACATTCATGTGTTTCATGTGGTCATTCAATACCCTGAGATATTGCTCATATTTTTCCATTCTTTTCCCTGTTATTTTGTGTGTAGGATTTCAGTTGTCTTGTTCTCCTGTTCCTGATTGTTTTCTTCTGCCTCTTGAGATCTGTTGTTGTATGTCCCCATTGTGTCTTTCATCATTTATGTTGTGCCTTTTGTTTTCAAAGATTCTGAAAGTTGTTTTTTTTGAACTTTTAATTTCACTCTTATGTTCACCCAGTGTTTTCATTATACACTTCATCTCCTTTGCCATATCATCCCTAAATTTTTGAATTGATTTAGCATTAGTTGCTTCAATTCTTCTATCTCAGTTGAAGTGTAGGTTTTTTCCTTTGACTGGGCGTAACTTCATTTTTCTTAGTATAGGTTGTAGTTTTCTGTTGTCTAGGCATCTGCTTTACTTGGTTACCCCAATCAGGGTTTCTTAGACCAGAAAAGGCTCAGTTCTCAGAATGGGGCAATATTCAGTTTCAGATTTCCATGAGGGTGAATCTTAGAAACTTGACACACCCTGTGGGGTCTCTAGCTGCTGTGCTTTTCCTAACTTTCCCAGTAGGTTGCATCTGACAGCCTTTTGTTCCTGACTGGTGTAAGGGATTGTGTCCTAGAGCTTCTGTTTTGGCTATTTTCGCCCAGTCTCTGGGATCTGGTTGTGAATTGGAGGCCAGTAGTAGGGCTGGGCACCATCTCCTTCCTCTTATGGAAGATACACCACCTAGGGAGTGATCATCAGCATTTAAATAGGTTCTTTGTCTCTCTGACTCTGCTGTCTCCACCCTAGTCTGGGTCAAAGCACTGTGAACTGAAAATGGCTGTGGCATTCTTGACTGAACTGCCCAGGTTGAGAGAGAGAAAGGGACAGAAATCCTCCCCTTCAGGGTCAGTCCACACCCCCACCAGCTTCACCCACTGGCCAGAGATAGCACCTGGTCCTCTGGGTTACTCCCCCCTGGTAAAGAGAAGTCCACTGGCTCTTTAAGGTCAGTCATCACTAAAAGCCTCTGTCTGCCTATTGGGGATTCATAGCTTGTATTGAGCAGTCCACATCAGTTAATTAAATCCCAGCTGAAGCTGGACTGAGGTATATTCACTTGTTCAGAGAGTGCTGCTTTTTACCACAGTGAGGTTTTGCAGTTTGGGCTTCCATGAGGGGAGGAGGGGGGCTTCCAGCGGGAGTCTGCAGGTTTTACTTACAAATTCTATGCTGCAATCTCAAGCATTCCTCCCAATCCAGGTTGGTGTATGATGTCTGCACAGTAACAGTTGTCCCCCAGTAGTTATTCCAGATTATTTACTAGTTGTCCCTGGTTGTTTATTAGTTGTTCCAGGGTGACTAAATAACTTCCAGGCCTCTTCATGTCACCATCTTCTTCTGTCCAACAGGTCTTTTCAAACAACTTTTATTAGCTGTTTCAACTTCTGTATCTTGTTTGAAGTGTTAGTTTGTCCATTTGACTGGGCCATATCTTAATTTTTCCTTTTGTAACTTGTAATTCTTTGTTGGTATTTAGGCATCTGGTTTTCTTTATTAATTTATTGTAGAGGTCATTTTCACTCTTTTACCTACTGTTTTCCTGATTGGATTTGTTATTTATCTGTTCTCTGTTGTTCAGTTCAACTTACTCTAGACCTCAAGCATAGCTTTTTTTTGCTGATCAGAATGTTTCAGCTCTTGTATTGTGGTTCATGCCCTGTCTATATGGATCCCATTTTTGTGAAGGGGTTCTACCCAGATATAATCAAACTCAATCAGATTTTTCCAGTTTTAGACAGGCCAAGGACTCGGGAAGTTGGTGTAATCAGTAACAAGTTTCCCTGATGATGAGACAGAGACAGTTTTCAGACTTTCCTGTGAGGCCTTTACACTGTGCTTTTCCAATGCCACCCATCATATGGCACTTTTAGCCCACAGTTCCCTCATCAGTGTTAAAATACATGGTGCCTCTAATTCTCAGACTGTCCTTGCCAGAGTCATAATTGAATTAAAAGTCCACTTTAAGCTGTTTCTTCTTCCATCCTTGTTTTCTGAGTTGTCTGAAAGAGGGCTGCCACTTGAGCTGGAGCATGACCCCCTTTACTTGGGGAAGATATTCCTTTTAGGGAATTATCTCCTTCACTTGACTCCTTGCTTTGTGTCTCTGACCTACCTTTGCTCCACCCTTGCCTGGGTCAACACTGACAATTGAAAATGCCTGAGGTTCTCTTTATTGAGCTACTTAGAATCATTTAAGAAATGAAAGAAAACTAAGTCAATTTTCAGAGCCATTCCCAAAGCCACAAATTTCACAAGTCATGAGCTGAAGTTGGTATATGGCTTTTTATGCCCTTTATCTTGGGACACAGCCGTTTTCAAGTATTTTGATCTTGATCAACTCCAAATGCCTCTGTTGTATTTATTTATTTTATTATTATTTATGTCATCCCTGCCTCCTCTCTGCCATGAGAGAATTCATGGTTACTTTCCTGCTTGATGCAGGCTTATCTGTGTTCATAGCTTGTATTCAGTAGTCTAAATTTGTTGGTTAAAACCACAATTGATATTCCCTGTTGACTGTTCTGAGAAATCCAACTCACTCAACCAGGTCACTGGCATTGAAGAATCACAGACCAGTCTCAGGGATTAAACCAGAGGGACAGGAAGAGATGTACTCTCTTGCAGGCACCCAAACATAGCTTTTCCAACACACAATGGCTTAGACAACATAGAAAATATCTCAGGGTTCAGTTTTCTGGGCTCTGATGCTTCTCTCACAGTGAGGATCAAGTTTTTTCCCCAAAGAACCCATTGGGAAGTCACTTACAACTCTGGGACATCTCAGCCCTCTGCATGCTTATCTCATTGTGAATGAAAACCCAGAGGAAGACAGTTGTCAGCTGAGCTATTGACAATGCAGCCACTGGAGTCCATGGATTTGAAAGATGTAGTTACAGATTTTACACATAAAATGTGGTCCCTGCTGGACAGATCCCAGAGAAAGTGTTCTGAGATATGATGCTGGATAATATCAGTAATCTGGTCTCAGTGGTACATCCAATCTTGAAATCAGATTTAACCTCCCACTTAGAGCAACAAGAGGAACTCTGGGGGGAAGGAATCGGATTTTTCCAATCCCAGAATTCAGAGGTGAAATTATCATTAAAAAGAATAACATTATGTGTAATGAATTGCCAGAATATTTTACACAGAGATCCAGAGTGATTCAACAGCTGCTTTAACTCACAATGGAAGTAAACTGTACCTCATCAGTTTTGCTGGAAGAGCCCTAAGTGACCAGCAACTGTTAATAAACAAAAGCAAATGTGCACTCAAAATGCATCACATGAATGCTGTCTAAGTGGTAAATCCTTTATTGAAATCTCTAGTCTAACACATTACAATGGAACTCACATTAGAGTGAAACCATATGAATGCCCTCTATGTGGGAAAGCCTTCATTCCCTATTGTACCAAGAGACAACATGAGAAAACTCACATTGAAGAGAAATGACATGAATGTCACCTATCTTGCAAAGCCATCATCTATTATTCTATGCTTAGCCATAGATGAGTCATACTGAGAGAAACCCTATGAATGTCATCTCTTTTGGAAAGCCTTCGGTCAGGTTTCTAATCTGAGACAACATGAGAGAATTCACACTGGAGAGAAACCATATGAATGCCATCTGTGTGGGAAAGCCTTTCATCTATGTTGTTAGACTACATGAGACAACTCACACTGGAGAGAAACCATATTAATGCCATCTGTGTGGGAAAACCTTTAATTGATGTTCTTCCCTGAGACAAAATGTGAAAATTCACAATGGAGAGTGACCCTACGGATGCCACCTTTGTGGGAAAGACTTCACTTATAATTCTGCCTTTAAAGAACATGAGAAAACTCATTTTGGAGAGATAAAAAATACCATCTATTTTGGGAAACCTTAGTTTATTACTGTAACCTTAGACAGCATGACAGAAACCAAACTGGAGAGAAACCCTATGAATGCCATATATGTGAAAGACTTCAGTCAATATTCTGACCTTAGAAGACAAGAAAAAACTCATACTAAAAACATTTTTATATAGATGAGATTTAATCCCTTGCATGAACCTTTAAACATGCAAGAAAACTCACACACTGAAACAAAACTCTAAGCAATCTGGTAGAGCTTTTAGTCATCCTAACTGCTGTATCAATCTAAGCAAAATTAAACTAGAGATGATCAATGTAAATGCCACTTACATATAAAATCATTTAATATATGGTCATACAACATGACAGAAATAATAATGAAAGTGGAATTGTCTATCTCCAGTGCTCTGGTAGAGAGACAAGTCTTTAACAGAGGATGAAGCCCCTTGAGAGAGAGCTAGATAATGCCTGCTGGAGATGTTATTCATGGAAAATCACACAATATAATTTATTTTATACAGCAACACTTTTAGGGCAAGTGAGAATTCACATTGTATAAAACTCATCAATGTCCTGAGGGAAGGCATGTCATCATTGATCTCTCATTTTTTAGCCCTAATATTCATGTACTGAGGAATCAACAACCCCAAATTCAATTTAGGAATATTTTCAGTTAGATTTCACATTAGAAAATTCATATTGCTAAATAAAATCTTTTATATGCATTCTTTAGCACTTGTGCTGGTTTGGGTGTATTATGTCTTCCAAAATGCCATGTTCTTTAATGCTATCTTGTGTGGGCAGGCATATTAGTGTTGATTAGGTCAAATCCTTTGAGTGTTTCCATGGAGATGTGACTCAATCAACTGTGGGAAAGACTTATGATTTGATAATTTCCACCCATTCAGTGTGAGTCTCTTTAAATCACTGGAGGGGTATAAAAGAGTTCACAGACAGAAGGAATTCAAGAGCAGCTGAGACTGACATTTTGGAGACAGCAATTGAAAGCAGACTTTTGCTGATACTTGGAGATGCTAGCCCAGAATTTGCTCTGGAGAAACTAAGAGAGGAAAAAAAAATGCCTCAAGAGCAATATTTTGCAGAATGCACAGGAACTGAGAAGCTGGAACACACCTGGGGATCAGCATATGTTATCCACGTGCCTTTCTAGCTAACAGAGATTTTTCTAGATGCCATTGGCCTTCCTCAGTGAAGGAATAAGTGTTGATCCCTTATTTTGGACATTTTCATGGCCTTCAGCCTGTAAATTTGTAACCAAATAAATTTCCTTTATTAAAGCCAATACATTTCTGGTATTTTGCATAACAGCAGCGTTAGCAAATGGAAACAGCACTCAATTCAGCAAAGAGTCAAGAATTTTGAATAAGACTTACTATTGAATTTATGTGTGAAAACAATGTAGGATTGTGAGCTGTCATTGGCATTATAATTAATGATGAATTTTATAAGAAGTGATACAAAGTGAGAAAAAGTCCATACATTAGTACTTGCATACTTTTAAGCAAGAAATAATGTTGCTGAAAATCTAATATGTTGGCCATAGTTTAGTTGTTTTTATTCAGCTCTAAAAAAATTATTTGAATCAAACAGAAGGCATCTCTGAAAGCTAACTCAAGAACTTAGAGTATAAAACTATGATTATTAACTATTATCATAGAATTATATATGATCATGGCAAGGATGAAAACAAACTTGGATAAATAAATGTACATTAGAAGTAAAAAAAAACACAGTAGAAGCTTCATTGGACTACATTTCCTTCCTCCTAGTAGAGATGATTCTTTTTCCCATGGGGAAGTGTTCCAATTCAGCCTGCCTTGCCAATGGGGTGAGATGCCCTGCATTCCACGAGGTCTTTACTTACTGGTGTATAGAAATCTGTACAATTACATCAATTTTGTCTGGTGTACAATGTGTGTCCATTCACTGATGATCCCCAAACAGTTGTTCCAGACAGTTCCTGCCATTTTCCTAAATTTTTTCATCTCAAAAATATTATAAAAATGAAATGAAGCAGTATGTAACCTTTAAGATTGATTTTTGTGATTTTACATGATTCTGTGATTATTCATCAGTGGTGTTGCCTATATCAGTAATTGTCCATTTTTATTGCTGAATAGTAATGTAGTATATACAGGTACTACAGGTTGTTTAAACATACACTCATGGAAATTCACCAAGGTGTTTCCCAGATTTTGGCTGTTATTAATAAAAACTATAGAGATATTTGACATTTTTATGATCCTTTATTTTATTTCTTCCTCCCCATTGTACATCTTCTATTTTATTTTATTTTTGCCTCATTGCAGTGTCTTTAACTTCCTATAGTATATTGAATAAGAGTTGTGGCAACCAGTAACTTTGCCTTGTTCCTGATCAATAGGGAAAGCCATCAATCTTTTCCCAATATCATGATAGCATTTGGTATTTTTGTAGATGTATGTTATATAGTTGAATCAAGTCCCTCTATACCAAATTTGCTAAAATTTTTTATTATGAATTGGTGGTGGTTTTTAGTCAAAGACTTTCTATTTCAATTGATGTTAATCATATGACTTATATTTTTAGCTTGCTGATATGGTAGATTACATCATTTTATTGAATGTTTCACCAACCTTACATAAAGTGAATAATCTCCAACTGATCATTGTGTATAAATCTTCTAACACATGCAGGATTCAATTTTCCAATATGTTGTTGAGGATTTTTGCATCTGAATTCGTGAGACATATTGGCTTATAGTTGCTTGCATACTTGCTTGATTGTTTGCTGTGTGTGTGTGTTTCTGATATTTGTTTACACTTGGTTTTAGAGAATTGTAGAAAGAGAAAAATGTTTGGTATGTGTCTTTCCTCAAATTTTCTAGAGGAGTTTGTGTAACATTTCTGTTAACAATTCTTCACATGCTTTGTAGAATTATGTGAAAAATATGGGATAGGAGATTTATTTTTAGGGAGTAAAGATCATGGGTCCAATTTCTTAAATAATAAAGCTACTCAAATTTTGTATTTCAGCTTGATTAAGGAAAGGTAGTTTATTCTTTTAAAGAAAATGGGCGTTGTCAATTTTAGGACTGTAAGTTGTTTCTAGTACTTCCTTATAGTTTAAAAATGTATTTTACTTTCAAATTTTTACTTATTTTATTTTATAAGTAAACACTCTCACTTTATGTCTCATTCTTCACTCTACATCCTGTTTTGCCTTCCCCAGGACTTACTATTTTATGGTATTTTATGAAGAAGGCTTGGCTTCATTGATTTTCCCTATTGATTTGCTTTATTCAATTTCATTGGTTTATGCTTTTCATTTTTTCCTGTTTCTAATTGCTTGATGTATATTTGGCTCTTCTTTTTATCTAGTTCCCTGAGATAGAAATGCAACTCATTTATATGAGAATTTTCACTTTTACTAATGCAACCATTTGTGGAAAGAGTTGACATAAGATATGTCATTGACACCATGAATCAGGGACAGTGAAAATTCTCAGCAAAAACTGCATCATTATTTACACAGTGAAAAGTGTGCAAAAGAACAGAGCAGATTTCCTATTGTGGCTTATCTCCCAGGGAGGCCAACTGCCCAGTACAGGTTTGGTAGATGTCAGCTCAACCTGCCCCAATTTCTTTGAAGATGAGAGATCACAGCAGCCCAAGTGTTGAGTTTTTAACTCACCCCAGGGTAGGGAACCCTGCCACGGAACAAAATAATGTATCAGGAAAATTTTGTTCAGGCTTTCTGCCTTCACAGTTTAGCTGCTTGTTCCCAAATTAGGGTTCAAGGTACAGTAAGGATATTCCATTTTTGGGTAGCCTGTTTTCCATGTGTGAGACTTAACATATCCAGGCTTCAAAACAAAAACATGTCAAAATATTAAATGCAAACAAGCAAGAGAGGAAAAGGAGGGGGTAGACAGAGATGACTTTTTCAGCAGCATTTAGTGCTACAAATATCAACTTTAAGAATGCTTAAATGGTGCCCCAAAATTTGAAGAATTCTATTTTTTTTTACATTTAATTGAACATGCTTTTTAATTTCCTTAGAGTTTTCCTCACTGACCTCTGGATAATGTACAAATGTGTAATCTAGTTAACAAGTGTTCAGAGATTTTCTTGTATTTCTAATTACATTTATATTTAATTATATTTCTAATTACATATTTTGAAGATAATGTTATGACTTTTTATATGATTTATCATGGTATATGTTCCCTGGGTCCACAAAATGAATGCATATTCCACTGTGGTGGTGTGCTTTTGCAAAAAAAAATCAATTAGATCCTGTTCATTGATGTGGCTGTTGAGTTCTATATTCTTGCTGATTTTGTCTAATATTCTATTAATTTTGAGAGAGGATTGTTGATTTTTAAACTACACTAGTGTATTTCTCTATTTATCATTTCAGGTCTACCATTTTTTTTCAATTATTTTGCAGTTTTATTGTTTGACATATGTTTCATTTTGCTAAGCCTGGTTAAATTCAATTCACTAGAAATGGGTTGCCTTTTACCATGGGTACTTATTAACTTAAAATTTATAGTTCTTAGGCCATGAAAATATCCAACTCAGGGCATAAGCAGGATGATTCTTGGATTCAGAGGACAGGCTGTTGACATCTTGGACACATCTGTTATGTGGGAAGACGCACAGCCAGCATCTGCTGGTTCTTTTCAGGGTTATCCTCCTTCCAGCTTCTGAATTCAGTGGCTTCTCTCAGCTTCTCTGGGTTTTTTTTTTTTTTTTTTTTTTTTTTTTTTTTTTTGGTTTGTTTGTTTGTTAGCTTCTCTTAATTTCAACTCTTTCTGTGTGCTTTCTCTAGTAAGGGGATTAAGACACACCTTAAATAGGGTGGGTCAAATCTCAATTAAAATAACCTAATCAAAGGGTCCTACCAACAGTATGCACCCATGGGAATTGATTAAAAGAACATGTTAAAAGAACCATAAGAAAACATAGAAAATGGAAGGCAGAATATCACAAATAAATATTAACTTAATGTTTGCAAGTAAGACATGTTCTTCAATTTGAAATGACATATGTAAACTGTAAAAATCCTACACACTAGACTGTGATAATACAGGCATAAAATATAAATAAATGTTAAAGAGAATGTCATAATCAGGAAAATATGAATCAGATTTGAGGGCCATAAAGTCAGAAATATCAAGTATTCAATTGCCAAATGACCATTTACACTTTCTAAGGAAGCTACATGAATGTAATGACTAAGAGAGATCCATTTCAAAGATTGATGAAGGGAAATGTTAGACTTATAGATGTACATAAGGCATAAAATTTAATATTCCTATTTAGAAACCCAGGCAAAGAAGATTTGAAAGCTAGTTAGGTGGAAAAATGGAATCTGTTAGAAGAGAAGAGAATATGTTCAAAAAATTAGGGAATTCAAAAATAAATTGTTAATTTTGTGAAAATTCTATAAAATATGTGTGATATAAAAATGCCATATATCATGACAGTTTTGGTTTGGTAAATCTGGTGAAATGCAATATTTCAGAAATGGACTGGGTTTTAACAAAGAGATTTATTAGCTTACAAATTTATAATTCCAAGGATGTGAAAATGTCCCAATTAGGGCATCAACAGGATGATACCTTCTCTGAAGACCACTTATTGGTGATCTTGGGCTCCTCTATTGGTGATCTTGGGCTCCTCATGGTAATGTCTGCTGGTCATTTTCTCCCATGTTTCTTTGTTCCAGCTTCTGGCTTCAGTGACTTCCTCTCTCAGCTTCTGTGGAGTTTTTCTGTGAGCTCTTAATTTACTCTCTTTGCTTTTCTGTGTTTTATCTTTTTAAAAAGGACTCCACTAAGAGGATTAAGACACACCATGAATGAGGTGGGTCTCATCTCAATAGAAAAAACCTAATCAAGATGTCCTACCCATACTGGATCTGCATCCAGAGAAATGGATTAAAAGAAAATGACTTTTTCTGGGGTTCATAACAACTTCAAATTACCACAAGGAACAAACACTTAAGAATGCTAAGTCTTTCTTGTGGATTGATCAGTATATAATTATAAAATTTCCTTCTTTATCATGGTAATTTTCTTTGCTATGATGTCTAATTTATTTGATATTTAAAAAGTTACTATTGATTTATTTGATTAATGTTTTCATGGTATATATTGCATCCATCCTTTAATTTGAGCATACCACCATAGTTACAATTTTAGTGAATTTTTGTGGGGGGTTAATATTGTATCATTTTTTCTTTTAAAAGCAATTTTATTGAGATATGTTTACACTCCTTTCAATCATTCTAAAGTGTACAATTAATGGCTCACAGTATCATCACATAGTTTTTAATTCATAAACAATTTTAGAACACTTTCATTACTCCAGGGAAAAAAGTAAATAGAAAAATAGAAAACCCCAAATGCCCGATAACCCTTATCTCCCCTATCATTGATCCTTAACATTTGGGCAGTATATTTGTTAGTGTTGATGAAAAAATATTAATATATTACTGTTAACTCCAGTCCATAAAACTGAATATGTGCACTTTCCCCCATATATCACTCTATTATTAACTCCTTGTAATTCTTCCAAACATTTGCTCTGGTTCATGGGGGAAATTTTACTATTGATCACATTTATCATCCACCACAAGATTTACTATATTATACATTCCAATGTTTAAACTTCTGGCTTTTTTTCTGGTGATATATATGACTCTAAACTTTTCCTAACAACCACATTCACACATGATTCAGCCCTGTTAAGTATAATCACAATAATGTGCTTCCATTACTTCTATCCATCTCCACATATTTAAATTCAACCTAGTTAAAAATTCTGGACATTTTAAGCAACTGTTCCCCATTTTCTAGCCTCATTCTATCTCCTGGTTCACTGTATTCTAGATTTTATCTCTTTAAGTTTACATAGTATAGTTAGTTCATATTAGTGAGTTCATACAATATTTGTCCTTTCTTGTCTGAAATACTTCACTCAACATAAGGTCCTCAAGTTTCATCCATTTTATCACATGCTTCATGACTTCATTTCTTCTTGTTGATGAATCATATTCTATTGTATGTACATACGTTTTGTTTTTCCAGCCGTAGGTTTGTGGGCACTTGTATTACTTCCATATTTTGGTAATTGTAAATAATGCTGCTATGAACATCAGTGTGCAAATATCTGTCCTTATCCCTGATTTTAATTCTTCTGTGTATATCTGGAGTTGTGGGATTGCAGATCATAGGGCAACTCTGTACTTAGCTTTCTGTGGAACCACAAAATCAGCTTCACCATGACTATCATTTTACATTTCCAGCAGCAGTGAATAAGTGTTCCTATTTCTCCATATCCTCTCTAACACTTGTAGTTTACTGTTTGTTTAACAGTGATTATTATAATAGGTGTGAAATCACTCATTGTGATTTTGATTTGCATTTCCCTAATAGTTCCTGAAGATGAGCATCTTTTCATGTGCCATTTGTATTGCCTCACTGGAAAATTCATGCATTCTGTTCATTTTGCAATTGGACTCTATCTTTTTAGCATTGAATTGCAGGATTTCTGTGTATAATCTGGATATAAAACTCTTATCAGATATGTGATTTCCACATATTCTCTCCCATTGTGTTGGCTACCTTTTCACCCTTTTGAAAAATTACTTTGAAGCACAGATTTAACCAATTTTGAGGGAGTTCCATTTATCTGTTTTTACTTTCATTTTTGTGCTTTGGGTGTAAGATGTAGGAAACTATTTCCTATCACTAGATATTGAAGATATTTCTCTACATTTACTTCTAAGCATTTTATGGCACTGTCTCTTATCCATTTTGAGTTAATTTTCATATTGGGAGTGAGATCATGGTCTTCTATCATTCTTTTCTTTATGCATGTCCATTTCCCTAGCACCATTTATTGAAAAAATTGTTTGGTCCCAGTTGAGTGGACTTGGGAGCCTTGTCAAAAACCATTTGACCATAGACATGAGTACCCATTTCTGAAGTCTCAATTTGATCCTATTTTTTTTCAATATGTCTATCTACATGCTATTACCATGCTGTTTGGATCACTGCAGTTTTATAATATGCTTTAAACCTGGAAGCATGATTCCTGCCACTTCATCCTTCTCTTTCAATATGTTTTGGCTACAGAGGTCCCTTTCCCTTCCAAATAAATTTGATAATTAACTTTTCATTTCAGCAAATTAGGCTGTTAGAATTTTAGATAGCTATTGCATTGAATCTGTAGAATAATTTGGGCAGAATTGACAGCTTAATGACATTTGGCCTTCTCATCCATGAATACAGAATGTCTTTTCATTGTCTTAAGTCTTTTATTTCTTTTAGCAATGTATTGTAGTTTTCTGTGTACAGGCTTTTTACCTCATTTGTTACGTTAATTCCTAGATATTTGACTCCTTTAGTGGCTATTTTGAAGGGAACTATTTCTTGATTACCTCCTCAGATAGCTCATTGCTAGTGTACAGAAACACTACTGGTTTTCAGTGTTGATCTCATATCTTGCCACTTTGCTGAACTCTTATTAGCTCCAAGAGCTTTATCATAGTTTTTCTTTGTGGAGGAGGGAAGCATTCTAAATATAGGATCATGTCTTTGGCAAATAGTGCAAGTTTTAACTTCTTCCTTTCTTATCTGGATGCCTTTTAATCTTGTCTAATTGCCCTAGCTAGAACTTCCAGCACAATGTTGAATAACAGTGGTGACAGTGGACATATCTTTCTGGTTCCCAATCTTAGAAGGAAAACTTTCAGCCTCCCACAATTTAGTATGATGTTAGCTGTAGGATTTTCATATATCCTCTTTATCATGTTGTGGAATTTTTCTACTATTCCTATCTTTGAAATGTTTTTATCAAGAAAAGGTGCTGGATTTTGTTAAATGCTTTTTCTATGTCAGTTGAGAGGAGAATGTGGTTTTTCCCCTTTGAATTGTTAGTATTTGTTAACAAGTAACTACATTTGTGAATTTGTTGATTACATTACTTGATTTTTTTGTGTTGAACCACCCTTGCATAGCTAGGATAAAACCTACTTCATGGTGGTATATATTTCACTTAATGTGCTCTTGGATTTCATTTGCAAGTATTTTTTTGAGGATTTCTGCATCCATATTGATTAACACTATTGGTCTTTAATTTTCTTTTATTATAATATTCTTAGCCTTTGTTATTAAGGTAATGATGGTGTCATAGATTGCATTAAGTACATTCCTTCTAATTCAATTTTTTGGAACAGTATAAGCAGAATACAGATAATTCTTCCAGGAATTCTTGGTAGAATTCACCTGTGAAGTCTTCTGGTTACTGGGTTTCTCTTTGTTGGTATGTTTTTGATAACTGATTTTATCTTTTTCCTCTTTACATATTTTTGAGTTCTCTATTTTTTCTCTAGTCAGTTTGGATTATTCATGTGTTTCTAGGAAATTGCCGATTTCATGTATGCTTTTAGTTTGTTGATGTACTGTTGTCCATAGTATTTCCTTATGATCATTTTTATTTCTTTGAGTTCATGGTGATGACCCCCATCTTATTTCTGATTTTATGTATTTGCTTCTTCTATATTTTTGTCTTTGTCAGTTTATCTAATGGTTTGTTTATTCTCTTTATCTACTCAAAGAACAAATTTTTGGCTTTGTTGATTCTCTATTACTGGTTGTTCTCCATTTCAATAATTTCCACTCTATTTCTGTATTTCATCTATTTCTGTCCTTGGGCTTTTTTGGGGATTACTTTGCTGTTCATTCTCTAGTTTTTACAGATATTTAGTTAGGTCTTTGATTTTAGATCTTTCTTCCATCTTAATGTGGGTGTTTAGGGCTATATATTCCTTCTCATCATTGCCTTTCCTACATCCCCAAATTTTTTATATGTTGTGTTCTTCTTTTCATTCATCTCAAAACATTCACTGATTTCTCTTGGAATGTCTTCTTTGGCCCACTGATTAAGATTGTATTGTTTAACCTCCATAAATTTGTGAATTTTGCAGCCCTCTGCCTGTTATTCATTTCCATCTTCATTTCATTATGATAGAAGCGTGCTTTGTTTAATTTCAATCTTTTCAAATTTATTAAGAACTGATTTCACCCTGGAATTTGGTCTATCCTGGAGAATGTCCCATAGCAATTGAAAAGAATGTATAACATGCTACTTTGGAGATAATGTCCTATATAAGTCTGTTAAGTCTAGTTCCTCTAAATAATAGAGGAACTATTACTTAGTTTCTCTGTTTCCTTATTGATCCTTGGTTTAGATGCTCTATCTATTGGAGAGAGTGATTTGTTGAAGTTCCCCACTATTATTTTAGAGACATCTATTACTCCCTTCAGTTTTGCTGATGTTTGCCTCATGTACATTGATGCATCTTGATTAGATGCATGAATATGTATGATTGTTAATTCTTCCTGTTAAAATGGCATTTTACTAATATTTAGTGCCCTTCTTTGATTCATAATATATTTGCATTTAAAGTCTATATTTTTCTGGTATCAGTATAGATACTGCATCATTTTTGTTTGGTTGTTGTTTGCATGGAATATCTTTTTCTATCCCCTCACTTTCAACTTATTTGAATCTTTGGGTCTAAAATGAGTCTCTTGTTAATAGCATGTAGATAGATAATAATTTTATGCAATCTATGGCTTTCATTTTGGGAGTTTAATCCTCAACATTCAATGTTATTACTGTAAAATCACTCCTTACTTCATCCATTTTATGTTTAACTTTTATTTATAAGATCTATTTTTCTCCTTTTATCTTTTTAGCTATCCTTACTGAAAAAATTCATTTCTATACTCTCCTCTAAGTGTCTCTCACCTGTATTTTTTTCAGCTGGCAGCACTCCTTTATTATTTGTTGTAGGGTCAGACTATTGCCAACAAACTCTCAGCTCCTATTTATCTGTGAATATTTTAAACTACCCCTCATTTTTGAAGGAGAGTTTTGTTGGATAAAGAATTCTCAGCTGGTAATTTTTCTCTCTCAGTATCTTAAATATATCATTCCCCTGCCTTCTCACCTCTGTGGTGTCTGGTGGAAAATCAGCCCTTGGATTTATATGAATTCCCTTGTATGTGTTGAATCACTTTTCTATTGCTGGTTTCAGTATTCTCTTCTCTTTGGCATTTGGCAGTCTGATTAGTATGTGTCTTGCAATATGTCTATCAGATTATTTCTATTTGGAGTGTATTGGTATTACTTAACTTGAATATCATGTCTTTTATAAGGTTTGGGAAAATTTTGTCATTTCTGCAAATATTCTTCTCTTCTCCTTCTGGGACAAATATGATGTGCATACATTTGTGTTTTGTGTTTTCAATCATTTCCTTGAAACCTGGCTCATATTTTTAAATGGCAATGCTTTTTTAACAAAGTAACTGTATTCATTAGGGTTCTCTAGGGAAACAGAATCAATGAGAGGTGATTCTATCAAATTGTAAAAGTGACTCCTGCAACTGTGGGTATGCATGAGTCCAAATTCTATAGAGCAGTCAGCAAACTGTCAACTCCAAGGAAGAGGTCCATTGAACTCCTCAGGAAATGAGCTGGCAACTTTGATGAACACCTCAGGAAATGAACTGGATTCCTTGATGAATGTGTTCGATGTACTCCAGCAACTTCGACGAACTCCTCAGAAAATGCTTCACTGGGCAGCCAAAGAAGAAGTAAAGGTCCTCTATCTGTCTTGCTTATAAGTCTTCAACTGATTAATTGGATTAAATCCAGCCAATTGCATTCTCTCATTGTGGAAGGCACACCCTTTGGAGAGTCATCAGTCACAGCTGCAGTCAATTGACTGATGATTTAATAAACCAGCCTGTTGGTTTACTAACCAGCCTCAAATGTCCTCACAGCAATTGTTAGGCCAGTGTTTGCTTGACCAGACAAGTGGGTACTATCACCTGGCCAAGTTGACACATGAACCTAACCATCACAGTCCACCCCTTGTCAACTTGACAGTTATATACATTACCTAAAACCATACTTTGTCTCTAAGTAGATAACAATAACAGACATATACTTTGCCTAACAATACTCTGCTGTGCAGCATACATCTGGAAAGGTACTAAATCTCTCCAGAATGGGGTGCAAGTCCTTGGGTGACATTCACTCTTAAAATTGATTTCCTTTAGCTTAAATGCAGCAAAATGAACAGTACAGTTTATGCCATATGATAAGGGGATAAGACAGAGAAGAAAGCAAATGAGGAGGAAATAATCATGTCATCATAGTCCTTGTTTCTTTAACTGGTCACATGGCCATTGTTCATATTTATCACTACCTTCTTCCACTACCCATTCCATGTTCCCTTTACCCTCAGCAAGCACTTCTGCTGGCTGTGGTTTTTTGCCTGCTGGAGTGACCCAAACCTACATTCCTGAAGTTTCTTGTTCATTGGTAGTCCTGCCTGGATTTTGTTGTTGCAGTTTTCCATTGACTATAATCACAGGACATGGTAGTACTAAGAGATGCCCTAGAGGATCTCCTGTATTCCAGGAAAACTCTTCTTTACTTCCATTGTGCAGTTGCAGTGCTATTTACCCTTGATAATCAGGATCAATCACCCCAGCCAGTACAGTAATCCCCTTACTTGCCTGTTGATTCAGAGGCATAAGAAGCCCAAAGTGGCCAGGTGGCAGTCTTAACTAGCAGTTCAATGGCATTACTGTTGTGTTTCCTTGTGGAATCACTCCTTCTTTTGGAACCAAGACCTGTAGACCAGCAGAGCTTAAGCTTGCAGGGACAAGAAGCAAAAATTTACTTAGTGGATCACTAGGAGTGATAGTGAGTGGTGCCAATCCTGTTTCCACCCCTTGATTCCTGGACCCATGAATCCTGGCTATGGAAGAAACAGCACCATAGAATGGATGCTGATTCAGAGCATACACAGCCTCCTGGAGAACACTGCTCCAGCCCTGCAAGGTATTGCCCCCTGGTTGATGCCATAATTGAGCCTTCAACAGGCCATTCCACCATTCTATCAACCCAGCTGCCCCTGGATGATGGGGAACATGGTAAGACTACAGAATTCCATGAGCATGTGCCCATTCCCTCACTTCATTTGCTGTAAAGTGGGCTCCTTGGTCTGAAGCAATGCTGTGTGGAATACCATGATGGTGAATAAGGCATTCTATAAGTCCATGGATGGTAGTTTTGGCAGAAGCATGTCATGCAGGGAAAGCAAACCCATATCTGGAGTGTCTATTCCAGTAAGAACAAACCACTGCCCTTCCCTGATGGAAGTTGTCCAATGTAATCAACCTGCCACCAGGTAGCAGGCTGATCACCTCAGGGATTTGTGCCATATCAGGGACTGAGTGTCAGTCTCTGCTGCTGACAAATTGGAAACTCAGCAGTGGCTGTGGCCAGGTCAGCCTTGGTGAGTGGAAGTCCATGTTGCTGTGCCCATGTATAACCTCTATCCCTACCACCATGTCCACTTTGTTTATGAGCCCATTGGGCAATGACAAGAGTTGTTGAGGAAAGAGGCTAATTGGTATCCAGCAAATGGGTCATTTTATCCACTTGGTTATTAAAATCTTCTGCTGCTGAAGTCATCCTCTGGTGAGCATTCACATGGGACACAAATATCTTCATGGTTTTTGCCCACTCAGAAAGGTCTATCCACATACCCCTTCCCCAGACTTTTTTGTCATCAATCTTCCAATCATGTTTTTTTCCAAGTCCCTGACCATCCAGCCAAACCATTAGAAACAGCCCAGGAATCAGTATGCAAATGCACTTCTAGCCAGTTCTCCTTCTAAGCAAAGTGAACAACCAGGTGTACTGCTCAAAGTTCTGCCCACTGGGAGGATTTCCCCTAACCACTGTTCTTCAGGGACATCCCAGAAAAGGGCTGCAGTGCTGCAGCTGTCCACTTTTAGGTGGTGCCTGAATATTGTGCAGAGCCATCTGTAAACCAGGCCCAAGTCTTCTCTTCCTCAGTCAACTGACTGTAAGGCACTCCCCAAGATGCCATAGCTGTGGGCTGGGAAAGAGATGGTAAGGTGGAAGGAGTGGGGGCCATGGGCCTTTGAGCCACTTCCTCATGTAACTTACTTGTACCTTCAGGACCTGCTTGAGCTCTATCTTGTATATACCATTTCCATTTTATGATGGAGTAATGCTGTACACACCTAAGTTTATGGCTTGGTGGGTCAGTCAATACCCAGCTCATGATAGGTAACTCAGGTCTCATGGGAACTTAGAGGCCCATGTTTAAGCATTCTGTCTCTACTAAGGCCCAGTAGGAACAGTTGTTTCTAAAATGGAGAGTAGTTATCTGCAGAGGAAGGAAAAGCTTTACTCCAAAATCTTAAGGGCCTGCATTGTGATTCTCCTATAGGAGCCTGCCAAAGGCTCCAAACAGCATCTCTATTTGCCACTGACACTTCCAGCACCATTGGGGTAGCTGGATCATATGGTTCAAGTGGCAGAGCAGCTTGCACAGCAGCCTGGACCTGTCACAGAGCCTCATCTTTTTCCAGTCCCCACTCAAAACTAGAAGATTTTCTGGTCACTCAGTAAATGGGCTGGAATAGCAAACCTAAATGAGGAATATGTTGTCTCCAAAACCGAAAGAGGCCAACTAAGTGTTGTGCCTCTTTTTTGGTCATAGGAGGGATCAGATGAAACAGCTTATCCTTCACCTTAGAAGGAATATCTCAACAGGACCCACACCACTGGACACCTAGACATTTTACTGAGGTGGAAGGCCCAGGTATTTTTGTTGGATTTATCTCCCATCCTCTGCCATGCAAATACCTTACCAACAAATCTAGAGTAGTTGCTACTTCTTGATCACTAGGTCCAATCAACATGATATCATCAATATAATGAACCAGTGTGATGTCTTGTGGGAAGGAGAAACAATCAAGATCCCTGCAGACAATATTATGACATAAGGCTGGAGAGTTGATGTAACCCTGAGGTAGCACAGTGAATATAAACTGCTGGCCTTGCCAGCTGAATGCAGACTGTTTCTGGTGGTCCTTACTAAGAGCAATTGAGAAAAAAGCATTTGCTAGATCAATAGCTGCATACCAGGTACTAGGGGTTGTGTTGATTTGCTCAAGCAATGTTACCACATCTGGAACAGCGGCTGCAACTATAGTTACCACTTGGTTAAGCTTATGATAATCTACACTCATCCTCCAAGACCCATCTATTTTATGCACAGGCCTAATAGGAGAGTTGAATGGGGATGTGGTGGGAATCACCACCCCTGCATCCTTCAAGTCCTTAAGAGTGGCATTAATCTCTGCAATCCCTCCAGGAATCTGGTATTGCTTCTGGTTCACTATTTTGCTAGGCAGGGTCAGTGCTAGTGGCTTCCACTTGGCATTTCCCACCATAATAGCCCTCTCTCCAGGCGTCAGGGAACCAATGTGAGGAGTCTGCCATTTGCTGAGAATGTCTATTCCAATTATGCATCCCAGCACTGGGGAAATAACCACAGAATGGGTCCAGGGACCCACTGGACCCACTGTGAGATAGACCTGAGCTAAAACTCCATCAATCACCTGACCTCCATAAGCCCCAACTCTGACTGGTGAACCAGAGTGACATTTTGGGTCTCCAGGAATTAATGTTGCTTCTGAACCAGTGTCTAATAATCCACGAAATATCTGATCATTTCCTTTTCCCCAATAAACAGTTACCCTGGTAAATGGCCATAGGTCCCCCTGGGGAAGGCTGAGAGGAAGATTAACAGTATAAATTTTTGGCAGTGTAGCAGGGTCCTTCCCCAAGGGTATCTGGCCTTCCCATCATTCAAGGGGCTCTGGATCTGTAAACTGTCTCAAGTCTGGGAATTGATTAAGGGGCTGTGACTCTCTGTTTTTGTAATTCAAGGGAGACTTTTGTTCACATGACCTAGAATTCTTCTGCCTATATAGTTCAAACAAGAATTTTTAGTTGATTGCCCATCTATTTTACTACTTTGTACTCCATGATCCACTAGCCAACACCGTAAGTCTCTGTGAGTCATATTATGTTGATTGCTGCTTTGAGCCTGTTTTCCATTATGGTAGCCATGCCCACATTGTCTGTGGTGATTAACTGCAGCCATTTGGCTTCTACCATCTTGGGACCCAATTATCCCCATTGTGTTTAAGGGTTCCAGCTCAGTGACAGAAGTTCCTACAGTAATATCTGACCTACAGAGAAGGGCAACTACAGAGCTCTTCAGGGATAATGGAGCTAGTCTCACAAATTTATTCCTTACAGTCCTGGTAAATGGTGTGTCCTCTGGACATGCCAGGACTGTGTGAGCAAGTCTTCCATGATAATTCCACTCTAACATTCCAATCTCTCTAAGGCTTTGAATCCCTCCTCCACATTGTACCAGAGCAGTTCTTGCATTTCAACCTCTGTTAATGTCAGCCACCTTTTGATCCATGTTACAGCCAGCCACCCAAACTGTTAACACCCTTTCTAACCCCTCAAGCTACAACACTTAGTGCAGAGTCTCTGCTTAGTGGACCCATATCAGTAAATTCAGCCTGATCCAACCTTATATTCCTTCCACCATTATTCCAAACCCTTAATATCCATTCCCACACTTATTCCCCTGGTTTCTGTCTGTATAAGTTGGAAAACTCATACAGTTGCTTTGGAGTATAGCATACCTCTTCATGGGTCACACTTTGTATCTCACCCTGTGGGGCCTGTTGGGACTTGAGCCTAGTCTTGAAGCAAAAATAGGTGGTTGGGGTGGGTCATGAAAAGAGTTAGAATTATCTCTCAAGCCATTCACCTCAGGACATTCTGTTGCATTTTCATCTCTTAAAACAGGATTAATCTCTCCAGACAAAGGAGTTAGGGCTGCTTCTTTAGGGGAGGTGATTACAGGATTAGCAGACACTGAAGGGTTAATTTCTTTAGAAGGGGGCTGGATGGCAGGCTCCTTAGGGCAGACTGGAGGTAGGGAAGCTGTTTACCCAGGACAGCCCTCTACAGGTAAATCTAACAATGACTCAGCAGAATCTAGGTTTCCAATGTCCTCACTGCCATTGTTATCAATCCATATATCGCCATCCCGTTTCTGGATCCCATTCTTTTCCAATCAATGACTTTACTTTTATAGCAGACACACTGTGAGGTCGAGATTTTAGTTTACATTGCAAATCTGCTACTCACACAATGAGAGACTGCATCTGGTTTTCAGAAACTTCCAGTCTGCAGGCACAGGAAATAATATTTTTTTTCAGGGCACACATAGAAACCTTTACATCTGTCATACAGCATTTAAGTTTTGAATTTGAAACCTTTAGCTCATCCCTTTCTCTTACAACTTTATCCAAAGTATCTAAGAGCAGCCAGCCAACATCATTATACCTTTTAATACTGCAAAACTCTGTGAAGGTGTCAAAAGCACTGCCACCCACAGCCTTGCTTTGTACTAGAGTATGATTAGGAGAATGAAACAGTGCTATTTTGCAAATTTCCTTTACCAACTCACGCCATGGACTGTCAGTGCCCTCTTGATTATTGGAAACAGAGTCATTAGTGCCTCTGAATCTAATCAGAGTAGAAAACAAGTTGTAAAAGCCCATTTTAAGATTCTGTTTCTCAAGAACCACTCCCGGTACCAAGTTGTATTAATTAGGGTTCTCTAGGGGAACAGAATCAATGAGAGGTGTCTCTGACTATCAAATTGTAAAAGTGACTCACACAACTGTGGGTATGCATGAGTCCAAATTCTGAAGAGCAGTCAGCAAACTGTCAACTCCAAGGAAGATGTCCATTGAACTCCTCAGGAAATGAGCTGACAACTTTGATGAACTCTCCAGCAATTGAACTGGGATCATCGATGAACATGTTCAATGAACTCCAGCAACTTTGACAAACTCCTCAGGAAATGCTTCACTGGGCAGCCAAAGAAGAAGTGAAGGTCCTCTGTCTGTCTTGCTTATAAGTCTTCAACTGATTAATTGGATTAAATCCAGCCAATTGCATTCTCTCATTGTGGAAGGCACACCCTTTGGAGAGTCATCAGTCACAGCTGCAGTCAATTGACTGATGATTTAATAAACCAGCCTGTTGGTTTATTAACCAGCCTCAAAACTCCTCACAGCAATTGTTAGGCCAGTGTTTGCTTGACCAGACAACTGGGTACTATCACCTGGCCAAGTTGACACATGAACCTAACCATCACAGTAACTTATAGCCATCTTACCTCCCAATGCGTCTTTTAATGCACCTCATTTAAAGCATTGTTATCTAAACTATACTACTATGTTATTTGAGACCCATATCAGACATATTTCTTAAAATATAAACTTAAATTTTATTGCTCCTAAGGAGAGGAAAATTGTAATATTTTAGCAAACATTTTACTCCAGATTTCTTTTCTCCTTCCAGATGTTCCAATATAACTTGTTTTTATTTTCTTATCCTTTCTGTTTATATAGTTTCCTTTAGCCATTCATTTATGATAGGCCTGCTGGTGATGCACTCTCCAGGTCTTCCTTCATATGAGAATGTGTTGATTTCCCACAATTCCTTAAAGTTATTTTCACTGGACATGGGATACAAGGTTGACAGATATTTTCTGTTGTCACTTGTAAAATATTGTGCCACTTTTTTCTGGCTTCCAATATTTTGGAAAATAAACTCACTGTCATTTATATTATTTTAGACCTACAGGGAAAGTGCCATATCCCTCTTGTGTTTTCAGAATAACTCCTTTAAATTTGAGAAGTTGATTGTGGAAATTTTGAGCATCTTGGTGTGGATTTTGTGCTATATATCTTCCTAAACATTTGTTCGCTTCTTTTCTCTGTTGTGTTCTACCTTTTTTAGAAATTCTAGATTTTAATCATTATTATTTATTCAAGTACTTTTTCATCCCTATGCTTTTCTCCTATCCTTACATGACTTTATGACTTAAATCCTATACATTTCATTATAGTTAAGAGGAATTTGGAGCCCAATACATTTCTCCCTATTTCCTCTCTGTTGTTCCTTTTAGGTAATTTCTATTATTTTATAACTAGTTCACTAACTCTTTATCCTGTCCTCTCCCTTTCTTCAGTTTACTCAAAGTATTTAGTTTTATTTTGGGTATTACATATTTATGTTCCAAATTAACATTTTGTTCTCCCTTACAGCTTTTATTTGCTGAAAATCTATTTTTGTTAGCCAAGATTACCTATTTTAATATATTTAATCATGTTCATAGTTTATATGGCACATTATTTAGAATAACCAGATAGTGCATTTAAAGTAATTATTATTGCTATGCTAAGGGATATGTTAGACAAAAAAAGACAAAAGCAGGTTCAGATAGGTCCTGTAAGCAAAGAGAAGGAACCATGATTTAAAGAAAACAATCAAATGTAATGCAAGACATCAAATATGCTACACAGAAATGAAGAATGCCTTTCATTCAGCAGTAGACAGAACATGCATGATTAAACAATCAGTAATATTGAAGGTGTATCAATAGAATTTACACACAGTGACATACAAAGAGAAAAAACTTTTAAAAATCTGTATTTTCCTCATAATATTTTGGTAAACCTTCAATTTCTCTAATAAGGATTTGCAAAACAGAACACCATGTCCTGACACTGTAACAATTTCAAAAGATGAAACATAGGGGTAATTGGAAAATAGAAAGGACAACAAAAATAACAGAGAAGAAATGTTTGTAATAATTATGGCCAAGGTGTCTCCAAAATTAATGACTAAAACCCAAGTACAAATTTAGCTACCTTCAAGAATGCCAATCAGAATAATTGTTAGAAAATTCAGAAAACAGAAAAGAAGAAAATATTGAGATAACCCAGAAGGGGAAGAAAAAATTATTATAGAGGGACAAGGATAATAATTAATTGATTTTTTAGAAACTATGCCAGGAAAAATAGGGTACAGGGAATTATTTAAATATTTGAACTGTTGAAGGAAAACACACAAGGCCACAAAAGCCAAGAACTTAGAATGCTATATTCAGTGAAATAAGCTTTAAAGGTGAAATAAGAATAAATATTTTTTCAAGAAAAGTGAAAATTGAGGGAATTCACTCTCAGAAATTACACTCTGCAGAAATGCCAAAAGAATTTCTACAGAGAGAAGGAAAATGATATAGGCTAGAACCTTGCTTTATAAAATATGATTGATATGCTAACAGAGGAGAGAAAATAAAATCATATCAATTACTCACTTAAAACCAAAGAGTGCATTTTAACAGGGAAAAAAATAAAGGTAATAAGGCAAATTGTGCAAAAATAGAAAGCAGTTTCAGGTAGATCTGAACCTATTGTTTAAAACGCCTATTAAAATGCAGCGATTGACAGATGACAACATAAAACAAGACCGACTTTTATGCAGTCTACAGAGATCAAGTTAATTTATATAGCAAGATATTGGTAAAAATATAGGGATAGGGAAAGATGCACTATTCTGTACTTAATCAAAAGGAAGATGGGCTATATTAATTTGAGATGAATTGGAATTTAGAACCAGGAAAAGTATTAGTGATAGGTAGGATCACTGCATAATGAGAGAGGGATCAATTCTCCAAGGAGACATATAAATCAGAAATGTCACCCTAAAATTAAAGCATCAAAATACATAATGGAAAAAATGATAGAAGTGAAAGTATGAAGAAAAAACAACATTATAGCTGTCGACTTCCACACACTTTGTCAGTAATGCAGATAGAGAAGGCAGAAAATCATTTAGAGTATAGCTATTAACAGCAATATCGATCACCTTGATCTAACTTACATTCTCAGAACAGTCCAACAATAGAAGAATATGCATTCTTCTCAAGCTCAAATGGAACACTCACCAAGACAGCCCACGTTCTGTGAGGTAAAACAGATTTTAACAAATGTAAAGTATAGCAATAATTTAACACATATTCCCAGACAACAAAAGAAATAAGTAGAAATCAGCAAAAAGATGTGATACAGGTCCATTAAGGTCTTCTTTAATAGTTGATTTGCTTTTTACTCCTTTCAGTTCCTTCAGTTTTGCCTCACGTGTTTTTGTTTGTTTTCTTTTATGGATTTTTTGTTTGTTTTGTTTTGTTTTCAATATTTTATTGAGATCATTCAGATACCATACAACTATCCAAAGAACCAAAGTGTGCAATCAATTGCCACATAACCACCATAAAGAAGTGCACTTAACAAAATTAATTTTTTTCAATTTTTTCACTACTTGATAAAAGAAATAAAGAAAAAAAGGAAACTCAGAGCCTCCCATACCCGTAACCATGCCCCCCTCCATTATTGAGTTATAGTTTTGGTATAGTACATTTGTTACTGTTGATGAAAAATTTTAAATACTACTAAATGTAGTATATAGTTTGCAATAGGTGTATATTTTCCTATATGCCTCTCTATTATTAACATCTAGTTATAGTGACATACATTTGTTCTAGCTCATGAGAGATTTCTAATATTTTTACAGTTAATCACAGACATTGTCCAGCACAAGATTCACTGTTTTATACATTCACATCTTTTAACATCCAACTTTCCTTCGGGTGACATGTGTGACCCTGAGCTAACCCTTTCCACCACCATCACACACTTTTCAGCACTGTTAGTTATTCTCATAACATGCAACCATCACCCCTGTCCATTTCAAAACATTTAAGTTCACCCTAGTTGAACATTCTGTTCATAATAAGCAATCACTCCCTATTCTTTAGCCTCATTTCTATATCCTGGTAACTTATATTTCATGTCTATGAGTTTTCATATTATAATTACTTCATATCACTGAGATCCTGCAATATTTACCTTTACGTGTCCATCTTATTTCACTCAATATAGTGCCCTCAAGGTTTCTTCATCAACCCATTTCTTTTAAGATTGTTTTGTTCATACACCATACATTCTGTCCTAAGTAAGCAATTGTTGGTTCCCCATATAGTTACATATTTATGTATTGAGCACCACCACCACTCTCTATATATGGACATCTCCATTTCTTCCACAAAGAAAGAGGAGGAGTCAAAGAAGGCAGAGAGGTGAAAGAAATGGAAAAGAGAATAAGAAAAAGAAACAAACAAAAATCTTGATATCTAGAAAGCAGCAAAGGAAAGATAGTATTAACCTAAAGTAGAATAAAGAGTCAGACAACATCACCAATGCCAGGAGTCCCATATCCTTTCTGTATTCCCCACACCCATAAGCATTTAGCTTTGGTTTATTGCCTTTGTTACATTAAAGGAAGCATAATACAATATTTCTGTTAATTCTAACCTGTAGTTTGCCTTGATTGTATTTCCACCACAATCCCACCCTATTTTTAACAACTTGCCATGCTGACATTCATTTGTTCTAACTCAAGTAAAAACACAATTTGTACCTTTTATTACAATTGTTGAACACCCTTGGTTTCCTTAGTTACACAGTCCCAGTCTTTGTCATTTGTCTGTTGTTCTGGTGTCCCACATTGTCCCAGCCTTCCTCTTTCAACCATATTCACAGTCATCTCTTGTGAAAGAAGGGAGCCAACTCCATCTCTCTGTTCATGCAAGAAGTTCTTTATTGGCTTTGTAGTACAAGATTATATAGCATAAGCATTCTTTGGACTACATGATTGTTTTCCTGTTTCCACAGGGACTCACATTTGTTCTAAAATCACAAGACTAGCATGTTTACAATTTTCGGGTATAAGCCTGAGGAAATTAACAACCTTAGGGAACAATCCCTTTGGAACTAGGTGGGAAAATGGAAGGAGCCCAGTGGCATTCTCTAACTTAATTTCCTGCCTTCAGGCACACAATGCTGTGGCGCCTGCCTTCTGGTTCACAATGCCTTGGCTTCCTCTTAACCTTTCAGGAGGTGGCCTCCCTGACTAACTTGCCAAGCCAGTGAAACTTCAATGCCTCCACAATCTTTGTTAAGTGTGCTTACATTGCTGTGATACTGTCTTCCAAAATTGTTTCCCAAACCTCTCACTCCTGTCTTTTCCTTCCTGTCTGCAGTGCTTCCTTTAGTGTTTCCTGTAGAGTAGGTATCTTGTTCACAAACTCTGTCAATGTCTGTTTGTTAGAGAATATTTTAAGCTCTCCCTCATAGTTGAAGGATAGTTTTGCCAGATACAGGATTCTTGGTTGGTGGTTTTTCTCTTTCAGTATCTTAAATATATCACCCACTTCCTTCTTGCCTCCATAGTTTCTATTGAGAAATCCACAGAGTCTTATCAAGCTTCCTTTGTATCTGATAGATGACTACCCAGATCTATTCTGTTTGGGGTACATGGTGTTTCTTGGATCCATAATTTTAGATCTTTCATAAGAGATGGGAAATTTTCATTTCCTCTATTATTGCTTCTACACCTTTTCTCTTCTCTTCTCCTTCTGGGAAACCAACAACACATAAATTCTTGCTATTTGTTTTGTCTTTAAGTACCTGGAGATGTTGCTTGTATTTTTCCAGTCTTTTCTCTATCTGTTCTTTCATGTATAGGCTTTCAGTTGCCTTGTTCTCCAGTTCCTGAGTGTTTTATTCTGCTTCTTGAGAACTTCTGTTGTATGTTTCCATTGTGTTTTCATCTCTTGTGTTGTGCCTTTCATTTCCACAGATTGAGCTAGTTTGTTTTTTAACTTTGAATTTCTACATTATATCCATCCTATGTTTTCATTACATGGTTCAGCTCTTTCACCAAAGCTTCCCTAAACTTTTTGAATTGACTTATTAGTTGTTTCATTTCCTTCATCACAGTTGAAGTGTAAGTTTGTTCCTTTGACTGGGCCATAACTTCATTTTTCTTAATGTAGTTAGTAGTTTTCTGTTGTCTAGGCATGGTTTCCTTGGTTACCCTATCAGGTTTTCCCATGCCAGAATGGGCTCAGGTCCCAGAAGGTAGAAATATTGAGTATCCAGTTTCCCTGAGGGTGTGTCTTAGAAAATTGGCTTTTTTGCCTCAGGTCACTGTGATTTTCTGCCCAGCATGTGGTGCCTGTTAGCCTGTAATTCTTGACTGGTGTGAGGAGGTGCGCCTGTTCTCTCCCAGGCCCTGGTTCTGGTTTTGAATGGAAGGTGGGAAATAGGGCTGGGACCCACCCCTTTCCTCTGAGAGAAGATAAAACCCATAGGGGGAGGTTAGCATTTCAATGGTCTCTCTGTCTGTGCTATCTCCAGCCTTGTCTGGACCAGAGACTAGGAACTGAAAATGGCTGAGGCTTTCTCCACTGAGCCAAAAAGAGAACAGAAACTCCCTTTAAGAGTTAGCCCATGGTGAGCTCCTGCTCTCCAAGGTCAGTCATCACCCAAAGCCTCTGTCTGCTTGTTGGGGATTCATAGCTCATAGTGAGCACTTCACACTTGCTAATTAAAGCCTCAGTTGGAGCTCAGCTGAGCTATATTTGATTGCTGGGAGAGAGCTTCTCTCTGGCACCACAGGACTTTGCAGCTTGGGCTGTGGGGGGAGGGGTCTCTTTACTTGGATTCACAGTTTTTGCTTACAGATTTTATGCTGTGATCTTGGGCATTCCTCCCAATTCAGGTTGGTGTATGAGTGGATGGTCATGTTTGTTCCCACACAGTTATTCCAGATTATTTACTAGTTGTTTCTGGGTTTTTTTTTTTGGTTGTTCCAGGGGGACTACTTCGCTTCCACTCCTCTCTATGCCACCATCTTAGATCCTGCCTCATGTGTTTTGATGCAAGTTTATTAGGGCATTCACCTTAAGGATTTGTGTGTTTTATTGGAAAATTGACACTGTATAATGATTTAGAACTCTTCTTTATCTCTGATAATTTTCCTTGTTCTGAAGTGTGATTTGTCTGAAATAAAAATAGTCTCCAGCTTCTCTTTTGATTAGTGCTAGCATGATAACACTTTCTTCAAACCTTTACCTATGTCTTTGGCTATGTTTAATGTGTTTTACTGTAGACAATATATTATTGGATTTTGTTTTTATGCATATTACTCTGAATTTTAACATATATACATAACAGTGATAACTTTTAAAGTATGATTTAACATGTAGTTAGCAAATTTCAAAGAATATTTTTGGTTATAATTCCATAATTTAAGTTATTTACATTATTGTAAAATATAACATATATACAGAAAGGTTTTAACTTTCAAAGTACAGCTCAACAAGCAGTTACATATGTAATTTGTAAAAATGTGAGCTACACTTTCACAGTTTTGATACTTTCTTATTGTGAAATGGAAGATACATACTGAACAATGAAAACTTTCAAAGCACAAGACAACAAATAGCTATAGAGCAACTTTCAAAGAATGTTATACATTACAGTCCCACCATTTCAATTATTTCCTTCTAGATATTCTAATACCCTAGCTTCTAATACATATATAAAGTTTCAGTATTCATAATCCTTTGTTTTGTCCTCTCTTCTCTGTTGCTACCCATTTCTCTTCTTTAATCACTTTCCTGGGTTTCAGGGTTGTACAGGCAGTGACCACCCTGACTTTTTCTTATTGACATGGGGTGTCAACATTATGTGGAAGGGGGCTGAATCTGATTGTTTTTCTTAGATAGGTTGTTGCCTCTGGGTTTCAGCACTTGTCTGGCATAGGAAAACTTGGTGGATGTAAGTTTCTGAGAGATTAAACTTAATGAGTGAATATTTTATAGAATCTCAGATAGGGACCTAGGTATCTTGGGTCTACTGTTGGTAAGGGCTTTGCATAATGTGGCAATTTTGGACAGCTCTACCCACCAGTTCCCAGCTTGATAGCTGTCATCCATGGGGCTATTGAAGTGTTATCTCCCTAGCAAACAGCTGATATGGGTGCATGAAGTGTGGAAATCTGTTCCCATCCATGCATGTCTGCTGGCTCTGACCATCAGTATCCAGCACAGGGGCTCTTGAAAATGATGCTACAAAGGGTAACACCCCAGCCAACTGTTGAAAAGGGTGCACAGGGTGTAGAAGACTGCTCCCTTCCATGCTCTTCAGCTGCCTAAAACAGCCCATCCCCAGTGCTATTCCTGGCTCAACACTCACCTGTACTAAATGCAGTCTCTGCCTCTCCAGCTGTGTCATCACTATGTGGTGTAGATCTCCCTGCCCAGCCAGTGGCACTCTAGAACTGTTGTACTGGAATGATATCTTCATCTAGTGTTTTCTTTTTTTTCATGGAGGAAAGACTTGCTCTTTCTCTCCTAATCTGCCATCTTCCTGGAAGTCTCAGGTTTTGTATCTATATTGAGTGCTTCTCCCTTTGAATTGAAGTATATAGACCATACATCATCAAAGTAATTATTTGAAACTTCCATATGAGCATCTGTTTTTTATTTCATTGTGATTGTTTTCTTTATCTTACTTTCTTTTTCTGCTATTTCTGGTTTTAGTTGAGATTTTTATTATTCCATTTTCTATGATTCCATTTTTATGATTCCTTTTTCCTCATAATATACTTCTTTTATTTTCTTATTGCTTGCTGTAGATTTTGAAATATGCATTTATGACAGATCTAACTCCACTTCTAAATAACACTACAGCTTCAAAGGTAGTGTAGATACTTTAGAGAAGAAAATTCCCAATCCCTCCTTTTCATACATTATAATATTGGTGACATTCATTTCCTTTAATTATAAATGTAATCACCCAGTACATTGTTAGTATGTTTACAAAAAGTTATTCATTAGATCAATAATAATAGAATCTATAATTTTCCCTTAATTTTTTCCTTTTCTAACCCCCTTTTTAACTATAAGTATACTCAAATTTCATTTCTAATAGCATTTCTCTTCTTTGACTACCTTTACTGTTTCTTGCAAGTCGGGTTTACTGGTAGCAAATGAGCTCAATTTTTGTTTGCCTGAATGAGTTTTCTCTTTCCCGTTTGAAAGAAAATTTTATGGAATACAAGATGCAAGGTTGGTGTTGTTTTTTCACACTTTAAATATTTCACTCCACTCTCTTCTTTCTTGTATGGTCTCTGAAAAACATCCAATATAATCCTCTACTGTAGGGTAATATAGGTGAGGTGTCACGATCCAGACTCTTTCAAATTGTCTTCTTATCTTAGGTTTTCTTTAGTTTGAATGCATGCCTAGGTGCATATTTTATTGTTTTTATCCTCTATCTTGGTCTCTGAGATTTCTGTATCTTGGAATTTGGGTCTGTCATTAACACTGGAATGTTCTGTGCAAGTGTTACCTCAAATATAATTTCTCCTTTTTCTCCTTCTGGTATTCCAATTAAACCTGTGTTTTCACCTTGATGAATTTTGAGATGCTCATTATTGCTATAAAGCTAGAAATTAAGTCAATTTCATCAAAATTGGAAATGAAGAAGCAAAATTTTCTCCATTCACTTTTTAAAATTTAATTTTATTAAGATTGTTCATATATACAATCATCTAAAGATACAAAGGGCACAATCAATTGCCCACATTACCATCATACAGCTGTACATCCAACACCACAATATTTTTTAAACTTTTAGAACATGTTCATTACTCCAGAAAATAAATAAAGACAAATAAAAAACTCAATTCATCCCATATGCCTAAGCAACCCCCTCTATTATTAACTCATAGTACACTACATTTGTTACTGTTGATGAAAGAATGTTAAAATACTACTAACTATAGTCCATAGTTTGCAATAGGTATATATTTTCCCTAAATACCCCTCTATTATTAACTTCTAGTTGTAGTGTCATACATTTATTCTAGTTCTTGAAAGGGATTTCTAATGTTTATGCAGTTAATCATGGACATTGTACACCACAAGATGTACTGTTTTATACATTTCCATACTTTAACATACAACTTTCCTTCTGGTGACATATGTAACTCTAAGCTTCCCCTTTCCAGCATATTCACACACTAATTCAGCACTGTTATTCTCACAATTTTGTGCTACTGTCACCTCTGTCCATTTCCAAACACTTAAGTTCAACCTAGTTAAACTTTCTGCTTATAAGAAACTGTTCCCAATTTTCAGCTTCATTCTATATCCTGGTAGCTTATATTTCATGTCTATGAGTTTACATATTATAATCATTTCATATCAGTGAAGCCATACAATATTTTTCCTTATGTCTGACTTATTTCACTCAATAGATCACCCTTAAGATTTCTTCATCAACTCATCTTTAAGATGGTTTTGTTCACCCACCATACATTCCATCATAAGTAAAAAATTGATAGTTCCCTATATTATCATGCATTTATGCATTCACCACCAGCACCACTATTTATATAAGGACAACTCCATTTCTTCCACAAAGAAGGAGGAAGACTCAAAAACAGGTAGGAGACAAAAGAAAAACAAAAACAAATTATATAACAGCTAAAAAGCAACAAAAGGAAAGACAGAATTAAACTAAAGTACAGTAAAAGAGTCAGACAATATTGCCAATACCACGAGACCCATAATCTTCCCTTATGCCCCACTTTTACAGAATTTAGCTTTGGCATATTGCCTTTGTGACAGTAAAGGATGCATAATATGATGTTTCTCTTAACCATAGTTTCTAGTTTGCATTAGTTGTATTTTTCCCCAATACCACCTGTGTTAGTTAGGGTTCTCTAGGGAAACAGAATCAATGAGAGATATCTATGAGTATAAGATTTATAAAAGTGACTCACACCACTGTGGGCATGCATGAGTCCAAATTCCATAGGGCAGTGAGCAAACTGGCAACTCCAATGAAGATGTCCAATGAGCTTCTCAGGAAACAAACTGGCAACTTCGACAAACTCCTCAGGAAATGAACTGAGATCTTCAACAAATGTATTTGAAGAACTCCTCAGGAAACAAACTGGCAACTTTGATGAACTCCTCAGGAAATGCTTTGCTGGGCAGCTGAAGAAGAATTTAATGTCCTCTCTCTGTCTTGCTTAAAAGTCTTCAACTGATTGATTGGATTAAATCCAGCCAACAGCATTCTGTCATTGTGGAAGACATGCCCTTCATTGAGTCATCAGTCACAGCTGCAGCCAATTGACTGATAAACCAGCCTATTGGTTTATTAACCAGCCAGAAACATCCTCACAGCAATGTTTAGGTCAGTGCTTGCTTGACCAGACAGCCGGGTATCATCACCTGGCCAAGTTGACACATGAACCTAACCATCACACCACCCCATTTTTAACACCTTGCAAAGTTGACATTCATGTGTTCTGCCTCATGTACAATCATATTTGTGCATTCTACCTCAATTTTTGGGCACTCTAGGTTTAATTAAGTTATCCAGTCACAATCTTTATCTTCCCTCTTTCCTTCAGTGCCCCACATGCTTCTAACCTTCCTCTTTCAACCACACTCACAGTCATCTTTGTCCAGTATACTTACATTTTTGTGCTGTCATCACCTAAAATTGTGTCACAAACCTCTCACTTCTGTCTTTCCTATCTGTAGTGCACCCTTTAGTATTTCCTGTAGAGTGGGTATCTTGTTCACAAACTCTCTCATTGTCTGTTTGTCAGAGTATATTTTAAACTCTCCCTCATATTTGAAGGGCAGTTTTGCTGGATATAGGATTCTTAGACGGTGGTTTTGCTCTTTCATTATCTGACATATATCACACCACTTCCTTCTTGCCTCTGGTTTCTACGGAGAAATCTGCACATAGTCTTATCAAGCTTCCTTTGTATGTGATGCATCACTTTTCTCTTGCTGCTTTCAGGTTTCTCTCTTTGTCTTTGATATTTGATAATACGATTATTAAGTGTCTTGATGTAGGTCTATTCAGATCTCTTCTGTTTGGGTAATGTTACTGTTCCTGAATCTGTAACTTTATGCTTTCATAAGAGATGGGAAGTTTTCAGTGATTATTTCCTCTATCTTTTTCTTCCCCCTTTCCATTCTTTTCTTCTGGGACACCCATGACACGTACATTTATGTGCTTCATGTTGTCATTCTGTTCCCTGAGACATTGTTAATATTTTTCCATTCTTTTCCCTATCTGTTCTTTTTTGTTTAGGATGTCAAGTGTCTTGTTCTCCAGTTCCTGGGTGTTTTCTTCTGCCTCTTGAGATCTGCTGCTGTGTCTCCACTCTGCTTTTCATCTTTTGTGTTGTGCCTTTCATTTCCATAGATTCTGCCAGTTGTTTTCTCAAAATTTTTATTTCTGCCTTATGTTCACCCAGTGATTTCTTTATATGCTTCATCTCTTTTGCCATACCTTCCTTGATCTCATTGATTTGGTTTTTTAATTGATTTAGTATATTTCCTTGAAAATCTTTAATTGATTCTTACATTACAGTGGAACAATATCTCATCTGTATCTTACTTGATGTGTAAGTATGTTCCTTTGACTGGCCATTTCTTTTTTTTATTTTAGTGTAATTTGTTGCTTTCTGCTTTCTAGGCATTTGGATTTCTTGATGACCACAATCAGATTTTCCCAGGCCAGAATGGGTTCAGGTCTCAGAATGGGATTATATTCAGTTTCAAGTTTCACTGAGGGTGTATGTTAGAAGATTGACCATCTTTCCTGGGAGGCCTTTAGTCAATGTGTTTTTCCTAGCCAGCCCAGGAAGTGGCACCTGCTCATCTGTCACTCACAACTGGTGTAAGGAATTGTGGCCCCTTTGTTTCTCAGCTTAGGTTGTTACTGGTTCAACTGCTTACCCCCAGGCCCTGGGGTCTGAATTTTGAAGGGACATCTGGCACTAGAGCTAGGCCCCACCTCCTTCCTATTAGGGAAGATACACACCCTGGAAGTTATCTTCTGCAGTTGAATTGCTCCTTTGTGTTTCTGTGTTATCTCCACCCTTGTCTGGGTTAGAGCACTACAAACTGAAAATGGTTGAGGATCTCTCCACTGAGCCACTCATGTTGAGAGAGAGAAAAAGGGGAAGAAATTCCTCTTTAAGAGCCAGTCCATGGCCCTCCAGTTACACATGTTGATCAGAGAGAGCAACTGGTCTTCTGGGCTGCCTTTCCAGGGTTTCATGTGTTTCCTGGCTCATTAAGGTCAGTCATCTCTGAAAGCTTCTGTCTGCTTGTTAGGGGTTTTCTATGTTTGTGGCTTGTATTCAGCCATTCACATTTGTTAAATAAAACCCAAATTGGAGCTGGGCTGGGCTATATTTTCTTGCTCAGTGACTGCTGCTTTCTCCTACAGCAAGGTCTTGCAGCTCAGCCTGCTGTGGTGGTAGGAGGTTCCCAGCAGAGTCTCACAGTTTTTACTTACAGATTTTATGTTGCATTCTCAGTCATTCTTCCCAAACAAGGTTTGTGTATGATGTGTGCACAGTCATGGTTGTCCCTTAGCACTTGTTCCAGATTATTTACTAGTTGTTCCTGGTTATTTGTTGCTCCAGAGTACTAACTAAATTCCATTCCTCTCTATGTTGCCATCTTGACCCTCCCTCCTCCAATCATTTTTGACATTATCATCTATGTTGAAAATTCTACAGAAACTACAAGGAAAAAATTCTAGTAATAAGTGAGTTTAGCAAGATTGCAATATACAAGATCTGAAACAAAGTCAGCTGAATCATACACACAGGAAATGAATCATGGAAATTAAAATTTAGAAACACAATAGCTTAAAATAATATGAAGTAGATGTAAATTTGACAGAAGTTATTCATGACATGCACACTGAAAATCTTTTAAGTCAAATATGTTTCATGTATTGCCAATTTCCCTCTTTTAAAGTGCATGATTTTAATGCTAAAATTGTCTTCTATGAGAACCATTTGAACACTTTTTAAGGTTAGCAATTTTTTTCAAGAAATTGTTAATTCTTTATTTTTAACTCATAAATTATTTTAAGTGTATCTTTATAAACAAAATATATGATTATTTGGTTTGGGTTGGTTTTATTATGTAGCCTGATTACTAATATCAAATTATTTTGAGTAAAAATTTTATGATAAACTTTTAAAAATTTAATTAAGTTTTCTCAATCTTATTACATGTTTATTTTAGTAATATTCAATATAGACATTAATATGTGTCACATTTGAGATAGTATATAATTTGCACTCCTATATAATTCATTATTTATTAAATATTGATATGGTTGCTTGGAAATCATTGCTTAATTATCCAATGTCAACAAGGATTTGTCCATCTTTAAGTCTTAATCCTTATTCTGGAATATTAAGTTTAGATTGCAAGTTTTGTTGAATTTTACTCTTTATTTACTGATGGATTTTGAATTTAAACAATGCACATTTCATACATTTTATGCTTTTAATTTTTAATTCTATTCTATGATAATAATGTGTTGACACACAAAATTGCTCAGCCAATTTTGAGCCCTTCCAAATGGGACATGCTAATCTTTGTTGTCTCCATGGCATACAATATTGGTAGTCACATATCCTGGGATATTTTTTAAAATATATGCCATAGATACAAAATAAATGCATTTATGTTTATAGTAAGATATAATTTCAAAAAAGTATTCAAGAATGTTACTTATCAATTTTATATATATTTCAAACTTTAAAAATATTATCCCACAACATAATTCCCCAGTTGGATATGCTCAGACCGCATCCTACATATGTTAACATTGCAATCAGTCTTGTAGACTAAACATAGGTGTTTAGGCATAAAAATAACATGTTTAGACTAAACAAACTAAATATAACATTCACTGCATAGCCATAGTACTTTTTAAATTTCAGATGCATTTTAAAACCATTTATCTAAACAAAAGTAGATTTAAAAATTGAATTTAGTAGTTTAAATTATATTTTAAATGTCTCACTGCATGTCCATACAGTTTTTTTGGTTTTGACCTTTGTGTTATTAATATATTAGAATCCCCCATTAGAATCCTACAGGCTTATACAGCTCTGCAGTAGAAAAATGTGACTTTATGGTTACAAGAAAATACATAGTGAAAATGAGTTTGTGATTTTAGTGATGCCAACAGTACTTGAGAATGCATCATAATTGTGGTCCTTTTTCCATAAGGCCTGAAGAAATAATTAGGTAAATATGCTCTTTAATGCTGTCTCACAAATTAGAGAGACATATTTGAGTGTTTGAAGTCACTCATGGGTAAGTAAAGTTCAATTGTGACACTTCATTTCCAAAGATAACAGAGGGCAAAAATTCATTCTTATAATTGTGAAGAACAGAAAAATGAAGTCAATTCCAACTGCTGTGACAACATTTCCCTTTGGAATATTTTGGCTTTCAAACCTTTGGGAGATTGAAATAAGAGATAAAACCAGTACCATCTTTGTACCATCAACTCTGTTTGCTTAAGTCAAGATAGCAAGAAACAAGGTGCTCTTTAGGGAAGTAAATTCTTAGTATTTGAAAGCCAGACTTCACATTGTCCATCTGGATTAATGGTTAGTGATGATTTCAGCAACAACATGAGATGCCTCTCCAAATCCATCTTCTATGTGACAGATATTTGAGTGAGTACTAATTTTGGTTGTTGCTTATAATTCCAGATACAAAACAATAGGTCCTAGAGAAAAATATTTAAATCAATTTATAGCAAAATATTTTAGGGTGATTAAATATCTACTTTATAATTCTTAAGAAGTATGTCTTTAGTATAAGTTACAGAGAAACAAAATATTAATTTTGTACATAATTTCTTAAACATGAGCTCATAAAGTGTTTAAGAAGCTTGATCACTATAGAATTTTGATCAGGAATATACCAGTCTTTGAAATACTTACTACATAAGTATATTTTAATCTATAATAGGTGTTGAGCACACTGCAAGCAATGAATTTAAAAATTTGAAATAATACCTAAAGTCAATTTCAGTAATTGATAGTAAGTATTAAAGGATTTAAGGAAAAATAAAGTAAGATCATAAGAATTTGCCAAATATTACATCAGTGTGAATATTATTTTTATTTTATGATACATAATCTTTGATCAATTTTGTTATTGAAACTTATGAAACATTCAGTTGTAAATTAAAGCCTTGCTTCACAAAGAAAATAATTTCAGCATTATAAAAATTTCTTAGTGTTTAGAGCTTGTACATAGTAGACCAATATGGAATCTCATTATAAACATCAGCAGTAAATCTTTTTACAAAATCTTGTCTTAAAAGAACATGCTTTAGTAATTGATGGTCTTAAGGGGTTTTCTTCCAGTGAAACCAAGAAAAAATACTGCTTCAAATCAAACCCAGTGGCAATAGTTCATAAGTTCACTTTCTTTTTTACCACACGACAATATTCAAATTATAAAAATCAAGAGATGTGGAAAAAGAGTGCATGATTTTGGGAAAAATGCTAAGAATACTGTGGCTAATCTAGAAGAAAGAAAATACTCTTTAAAAACATTACAAGACTAAAATGCAGAAGCACTTAAATAAAAATTTTCAGTAAAGGAAGTGACAAAGATTTGTAGGAAATACTACTGCATGCTCTGTGTTTTTAGAAGAGTGGGAGTCTGCTGATTACAGCATTTTAGACAGAAGTAACCCACCCAATTATTTAAACAATTGTGCTATCTTTATAATTTTCCAATTAATGAAATTATGAAATGGATAGAGAATTATGGCCAATTGAGGAGACAGAAAAGACAGATCACAGAAATTTACAAATAACATCTCAACTATATTATTAGAAAAATACAGTGACAGCATTTGAGGGTAAAATATGTGCTTTTCCAACACTTTTCACAATTTCCCTTCAAAAGAGTTGGCAAATTTTAAATTAAATATAGAAATATGTGAAATCATTCATTTATTTGTGCTATATTTAAACATTTAAGCTTGGGATGGAGTAAGAATATATAAGCAAATTGTCCATTACAGGGTCAGAAACAGGTAATTAGATTTTGGAATTCAGACAAAGGAAGTAAATCTAGATTTCTACAGAGAACTATATACATTACCTTCTCTTTCTGTTGTACAGCAGTGTTACGTTAAAACTGATTATATACTCTTTTAAATCTGAACAATGTATAAAATTGTCCCATAAGTGTGAAAACAAGAGAAGTGAAGGGATATGAATATGTAGTTTGAGAAATGAGAAACTTAGATGAAAAAAATTAACTGCTATGGATAGCACATTTAATCATTATAAACAATCTAAAGGTCTCAAAAAATTTAGGAGAAAAGTTTAAAGAAGAGTAGGAAGAAAGCAAATTTAAAGTAAACTAGAGAGAAGAATGTCAAATAGGACAGAAAAATAAAAAAGTTAATTAGTGAAATAATCAGTTGACTAACATAAATAAATTTTGTATAAAAAAATTACAAAAAATGTTTGTTAATAATATATTGTTTACAAAATAATTTTATATTATTTGCACAAATGTAATTATGTTATCATATTATTTACAAAAATTTGTATAGGAAAATGGAAATAAGCTTTGGTGCAGGCAAATAAAGTAGCCCATATATTTTCTTTTATTTTCTATCACATGTAAATTAAAGCCATACTTTTTAATGCACATGATACTTCAACCTACAAAATTGTTGATAGCAAGTAGAATAGTAAACTATTGGCTTATGTAGTTGAGCAGCATCTCTACCTCATAGATGATTGTAAGGAAAAGGAAAAAAACTTACTAAAACAGAATACATCTGTAACATTTGACTAACTGGATTTTTTTTATGGATGGAACAAATTAACTATTAAAGCTCTTGTTGCCACACACACACATGCATGGACACACTCACATAGTGACTAATGTGTGCTAAGCATTAAATAAGAAACTTTGGTGCTCTAGATACCTTCAATAATAGTTTATTTTTATTTTTTATTGCAGAATGTCATCAAGAATGAACAATACCTCAATGGTAACAGAATTTTTTCTCTTGGATTTTTCTGGTCCATGGAAATTCCAGTTATTGCAAGCTTCAATTTTTATACTAATATACATATCAGCTCTGATGGAGAATGGCCTCATCATCACCATAACCTCCCTGGACCCATGCTTCCACACACCCATGTACTTCTTCTTAAGGAATCTGTCCCTATTTGATTTTTGCCTCATTTCTGCAGTGGTGCCAAAGACTGTTGTCAACTCATTGACACAGAACAATTCATCTCACTCACTTGTTGTGCCACCCAGATATTTCTGGTGGTTTTCTCAGCAGATGCAGAGCTGTTACTCCTCACAGCAACGTCCTTTGACCATTATGCTGCTATCTGCCATCCTTTGCACCATCATGTCATCATGAACAGAGACATGTGTTTGCAGATGACAGCTGCATCTTGGTTCAATGGTGGCTTTATGTCCCTTATACATACAGTAGGCACATTTTCTTTATCTTACTGTGGGCTCAATGAAATTCAACATTTTTTATGTGATATTCCCAAGTTGATTGCTGTCTCTTGTTCAGAGAATAGAACTACAGAAATTGTGCTCATTCTCATTAATGGAGTACTAGATTTATGTTGCTTTATTGGCATCATAATCTCATACATCTACATCTTTTCCACTATTAGAAAGATTCCCTCCACACAAGGACAGTCAAAAGCCTATTCCACTTGTATCCCACACCTAGTAGTTCTTGCAATTTTCCTCTCAACTGCTTTCATTGATTACCTGAAACCAATTTTTGGGTCTACTTCATTCATTGATCTCATTCTATCTGCTTTCTGTATTTTATTGCCCCCTTCCCTTAATCCTATCATATACAGTCTGAGAAACAAGGCCATGAAGAAAGGTTTGGAGTGGTTTATCATTAGAAAACTCTTGAAAAAATAAAATTCTTATATTTCTTCAAGAATAAAGGTGTTCCCCTCTTAATATTTGTTTAACTAATGTGTTAATTTAAGCTTGTCTCTTTCAACTCTGATTATCTCTAGCATTATCTGGAAACATTGTGCTGATACTTGGCCAAAGTAGAATGTAATATACTAAATAGTTATAAATGAAGTCATGTTTGGGTCTGAAACATTACAGCTTCAGACCTGTAGTATATAGTATGGTGTTTTGAATTATGTACCCTGGTGTAAGACATTCTTAACTTTAATCTGTTCTCCTGTGAGTTTGAATTTATTTGTAAATAGGACTTTTAAAATGTGTTGTTTTTAGTTCAGATGTGGCAAACTGAATCAGGATGGATCTTAATTCATATTACTGGAAGCCTTACTAAGGTAAGGCCACAGAAAGAAGCTATAAGTCAATAGAAACTAGACAAGTGTAGAAAAGAGTACATAGAGAACAAAATGCAATGAGAAGCAGAGATGCAAGTCGAGGAACCCAAAGCATTTCAGCAATCCAGTACCAGAATATTCTAGAATTTGTTGATAAATTATGTTTGATGATGTCTTGATTTTCAACTTCTGGCCCACCAAAACCATATTGCAATAAATTCTTGTGTTTTCAGACAACCCATGGGTGTGTTATTTGTGATAGCAGCCTGACACACTGATACCCACAAAGGCACACACACACAACCTGTAATAGCTACAGAAAGTCTGCACACTGATATATTGCAACTGTTTTTGGTAAAGCTCCCTTGGTTTCTGCTTACTTGCCTACTCATACATCATGGGGCATGAATGACATGATTAGAAAGTGACAAAAGCCACTTCAAAGGAGACTGTAGTTTCCCTGAGTCACAATAAATCCCAGGCTTCATAGTTTGTGTTACTGAGAGGAAGGTGGTCCTGTGTGACTGACAAAGTTCATGGGAACATATTCTTATATATTCTGAACTTCCATAATATTGCATTAAACTTTCTTGGTCCTGCTGGACTATATCATTTTCTTGTAACAAATATCTCCTGAGTATATATTGATGGAGTCTTGTGTATTTTTTCTGTTGTCTAAATTAATATCAGTGGTACAACACTCAATAAGTCATTTACTTCAAGCTTAACTGTGTATGCATAAATGCCATTAGAGAAAACACAGGAGGAAAACCTCACTGGGAAGATTACTCATCTCAATAGTTATGGGATTCTTAATTGTTTAAAAAGTTAATAAAGTTTAAATTTACTACACTTATACATTTATATCCTATCAGCATTTATGAAATATAGAAAGGTAACATGATTAAAAATGATTTCTATGAATGATACTTGTTTTTTTTAATTTAACCTTGCCAAATTCTTTCTCAATGTTTAAAAAAGATACTTTCCCAATGCTCTCTTCTCAATGAACAGTACAAGGAAAATGACTTACAATGAATTTTTTATTTGACTTGTCTGTATTCTCTTTTGGCACTCTAAGGGAGTGGTAACAAATATAAGTATAGATATTGAATCATTATTTAATGCTTTCTAACATTCTGATATATTGTAATGTAGCTGGGAACAAATAACTGTAACTGATGCAACTCACTGAAATGTAACCCAGATGTCTCCTTTTTTAATGCTGATACTATGGTTTGAAATTTTGTAATATTTACTCTATAACTGGACAGTAGCAAGATAACTCATGACTGGCCCTACTTGTCTACCCTCATCTTGTTTTGCAACTCTGAAGTTAGGTGCACTTGCAAGTAGACCCATAAATTTGGGTGCCCTTGTACATACCTCCCTTGTTCTTTAACCTTCCAACCCAGAACTGACAACCCAAAATCCTAAGTTATTTTGCCAGATGAAGGCAGTTCTCATCAGAGTTGTTCCACTGACATGCACATTAGAGTAATCCGTACAATTCAAGTAAACAAAATCTTTTCAGTGATTAGGCTATTTCTAACCTCATCATCTCAAAATACCTTGATCATTATCCTGATCCTTCTTGCCTTTATTTGAATGCTGTGAAACATTGAAAGTGTTTCCAGTTCTGGGTGACAGATTTGAGGACTGCCCTTCTGTCTACATGAGGCTGGGCCTTTGCTGAACAAACATGCTTTTCAAAATCCCAGTGTCAGTTAAGTGACTCTGATGCACATCAGGCAAGGACTCACTTTTATCCCCATCAATTTGGCATCCCAGATGGGCATAGGGTCTTACAGACTCCTGACTGAGGTTTCCATGACACCATAAATGGTGAGCCCCAGACACCAAACCTTTGTGGCCACCTCGACCATTTTAGTGTAGAGGTTTGGCAAATGGAATTCATCCCTGTCCTCATCAGTGTGGTCAATCCCTTTGGTGCATCATTTTGAGCAGAGAAGGGGTTTTAGAGCACATATATCTCTTGGGGGAGTAACTTTGTATACATGTCTACTCTTTTGCCAAAGTCTGTTAACTTTGCTTTGGGTTTTGGACTAGAGTTCCACTTTGGATATCAGCTATTGATTAAGATTATAAGTTGTGGTCCCACAATATTCAGGCCATGTGGTTACCAGGTACATTCTATAAAGTTTATGACAGTTAGCCATTGAAGTACTCACACTGCTTTTGGATTTGGTCCTCCTGTACTTGTCATCTTTGTACTTAAATTATTTTAATTTCAACTAGGTGCCATAGGTAACAATTGTGGTACAAATAAAAAGTTGCAATCTTCTTCAAAGCAATTGAGACAACGGCACAATTGTTAATTATGAACCATAAAAATGAAAAATAAAAGACAAATCTCTCTGCAAACATCCAAGCCTCAATATGATTTGAAATCAAAAGAGAAATGCCCTAAGAAGATTCTATTTAAGTAAAACCTTGTAGCAAAATTAGACTTCTATTACAAAAGAGAAGAAAATTGGATGCAATCGTATATGTACAATCTTATTTGTCTTTGTATCTGAATAATGATTTGCAAAAAAGATTGAAAATTATAATTCAAACTGGTGAATTTTATATTTTTGTGTTTCCATGCTTTTTGTCCGAATTTCTATCTGTATCTATTTGTTTGATGTATATTCCCCTATCTCCATATGCTAATATCAAATTAACAAATAAAAATTCTTAAGGGGGCTCTATTCAAATTGATAAAGATAAATAAGTGCACATGTGAGATCCTAGAAATTGGGGAAGCCAAGCTTCTGGGCCTTTTTGAAATCCTTCTGTCTTATCCCACTTGTCCTGGCTTAGTCTAATTCTCCTACCACAATGATTAGATTTCCAAAATCTTACTATACATTCAGTGAGTCTTGCAAAGAATTCAATCTTATTCAGCCTTATGATCCTTGATACTCAGAACTTCACCAATGAATTTATGGGCATGCTGGTGAAGGAAATGCAGAAATCACAATAGACAAAACTATTTGGAAAATAAAATAGAAAAAAGAAACCATTTTGAGCTAAAACTGCAACCAAAATAAACCCCAATGAACACTTCAGGCACCAGCATTCAGAGCACCTGTATTTGTGATCACTGTAAGCAACCTAGATATTGGAGAATAAAACTCTCTAAACTTTCCCTGAAAAACAGCATAACCCCCAATGCTCTTTGACCTCTAAGTCAATACATTGCATTTTGAAAATCTTGTGATAAGAATGGAGTATAATCTAAAATAATTATTATGAATGCTTATTACTTATGTCCTCATAAATAAAAATAATTTATTTAGAAAATAGTCTCTCTTCAAGCTTTGAAAGAATTAAAGTTGTATCTATACATAAATATAAATTATTTAACCAAATTTTTGAGGAAAGATACCATCATGGATTTCAAAATTCATATAAAATTAAATCATGTAAATATATTGTATTTTGGGGGGCAGTGTAATACTTGCATTTGCCATTAATCCTTGTTAAAACATTATATATTACTGTTTCAAATGTGCATTGACTAAGGTTTTTTAAACTGTTGGACAGATATGCTTGTGCAAAATATATTCTCATAGTTTCATTTGTATAGTTTAACTTGTAACAATAATGTTCACTGTTCTGTTTCCATGTTAATTCTAATTGGATGTGATAGCAACATTAATAGAAATGGTGCTAGTTTAGTGACTTCCATCAGACAACTGTTGAAAAGAAGATAAAAACATTCTGGCTGCTTTTGTAAGTTTGCAATTAAGTCATAAATTGGCCCTAATAACAACAAATCCTCCCCACTGACCTCCAGAAAACACTTTTAGAAATGTAAGCTTGTAAATGTTTTGTAATATATCAGTGAAATTCTGATAAAATATTAAACTGAATAAAGTATGTAATTTTGAAAATCATCCCCTATGATAAATGTTAAGTGTGATACAAACATAAAATATTGGTCAAATTAAGTATGCTCTACCTAAATTTGTACAGATTTACTGGCCAAATGAACTAGTATTGCCTCTACCAAGTATATAAAATGAAGAAAAATATATTTGCATTTTAACCAAATTAAGTCAATATTCTGACGTGTGATTTTGGCAGTAATTGTATGCTGTTAGATATTTGCTTAAAAACAGCTTACAAAATCCTTTTGGTAAGTTAATTATGTAAGGTATACAGGATGTGTTTTTATTAAGGGAAAAGAGTGTAATCTTGCCTTTAATAAAATGACTCATTGTTACAGAAAGAGAAAGAATAAAATGTAGGACAAATCTGCAGCAAGGCATAAACAATAGGTACCTTCATTCAAGAAAGGCCATTGGCATCTGAAAAACCTCTGTTAGCTGGGAAGGCATGTGGCTGGCATCTGCTTGCACCCAGGTTGTCTTTCAAAATGGCATTCTCCAAAATGTCAGTGTCAGCTTCCAATGGCCATCTTCAAAATGTGTTTCTCAGCTACTGCTCCTCTCTCAGTTCCTGTGCATTCTTCAAAGTGTCCCTTTTGGCTGTAGCAATCACCTGGGCCTGGGTGGCTGTTTTAAAAGTACTCCAGTGATACAATTAAGACCCACCATAAATGGGTGTGGCAACACCTCCATGGAAATAATCCAATGAAAGATCTGGCCCACAATTGATTGAGTCACATCTCCAAGGAAACACTCAAAGAATTCCAATATAAAAAATGCTAATACATTTGCCACCACAAGATTGCATTAAAGATAGGACTTTTTCTGGGAGACATAGTATATACAAAAAAAGTAATAAAACTTTCTTGGGTTATTTGTTTGGTTTCAATAAAAGCTACAAAGATGTTTTTCCTGAATTAACAGTAAAACAGGCAGAATAACTTCAAAGTAACAACTTGTACTTTATGTTAACTTTATCATATCCTTGGTTATTTAAGAAAAACAAATCTCACTTTTAAACAACTCTCTTTTCTTAATTTTTGTTGAATATTGAAACAAATATTGCTTCACAGTGACCCTTTTCCTGGTTAACATAATGTTCAACTCAAGGTCAAATATTAAATAATGTCTTTTTATTTCAAAATGTCTTTGAGATTTTACAAGGGACCTCTAATGAATATCAAAAGATGTGTTCTTTCACCTTGTAAAAATGTGCTAAAAATAAAGTTCCTTTAATATGTTAAGAATTGTATAGGAAATGCCAAATTAAAAAAGGAATATTTTTACCTTCTGATAGTTGAATTAGTATTGATGGAATATTATTCATACAAATATTTAAAGATTATATAAAATTCCAAGGGATTTAACAATATTAGCTCTGTCCATGTTATATCCTGATACTGATCTGCATACTATTAGAAAACCTACCCTATTGTTAATCATGGTTTTAGTTATTCTTCAAAAAATGTTACATAATATAAACAACCAAAGTTCCCTGTCATTTATGCTGTTTTCCTCTAATGCCTCTATGAAAGTGCATGCAGCTAGCTACAGGTCAAAGCTTCATCTTCAACCCCCACCACCCCCAAAAGAAGACTTTAAGGAAGAAAAAAGCAAGTATACAAACTATGTTCTACCTGTTAATTAAAATAACTATCATAAAAATGTAAAGGAGAAACAAGAAAATTTTCTGCTACCTGCCATGTTCTGTATTGAATAACATCAATATAAGATAATTGTTAAATATTTTGTTTCTAGAAGTGGCTTCCTTTAGGAAATACTCATAAAGGAATTAGAGCCTAGATTGTAAACTCTTGCAGTATTTACACTTGTTCCTAGGCTTTAGTTGCTATTTCTAAATTTTAAGATGCTTTATTCTTCATGTGTAAACTGGGAACTCCCTGAAACTTTAGATATCTATGTGGCAACTGAGACTCAGTTAAGGTTCTCCAACTCCGGAGGTACTGAAAGAGCTGCATTAATTCTAGGAGATGACTTCATTCAGCAACTAAGAAGGTGAAAAATAGATGAGACTTCTATTAGCAATATGATTGGGATTGATCTGATTAGGAATAAGGTGAATCAGAAAACAAGGTAAACAGTAATATTATCTGTATTCTAGGATTTTAATTTCCATGTGATATCCAGGAAGATTTATTTTATCCAAAATCTGAATTTTCTATGCAACACTATCTGATTTAAACTGTATAGTGGGTTTTTTGAACATTCTTATTCAGATTTATCTAACACAGAACCTAAATATAAGAAATTAGTTATTATTCTACACAAGTTGATGCTATATGATTTAATCAGTATGACGACTTCAGTTAATAATAGTAAATAAGGCAAGATGTGATTCCTAGTTAATATCTGAATAATGACCTTATAATATAGGAAATATTGCAGATGTAAATTGAATGAAGATATCATAAGCACACAAAATATGGAAATTCTATCATATTTTATAAATATAAACCAAAACTTACTGCAGAGAAAATCCAGTAATAATTAATTATGGTTGTGAGAATTCCTAAATTCACATACCCAGTAATTGCTAGGGATTTAGAAAAATTCATAGAATAGGAAGGAATGTTGATAGAAAAAAGAGAATTAATTAATAATGGTAAAAGTAAAAATAATAGATATCAAACTACATCATAATTCTAATCTTTTCAGAAATATTTGGTGAATGGCATACATAACATGTTATACTTTAAGCTTTTATTTACTTACAGTTATTTAGTTACTTTTAGGGCAGGGGTAGCTAAGTAAAATATCCTTTCTGGGAATATATAATTTTATGATGATAAATTATATATGGAATGTATACTTACACTACTGAGAAAAGTCATTACATTTTATGTACAAAAAAAATGATGGTATCATTTGCTATGAATGTAATGAATTAATGTAAAGAATATGAAGAAATAAAAAGTTGGTCAAAATAAAGTATAATCATTATTGCTTTCTCTCTAACACAAACTGAAACAGAAGCAATATAGGTAATTATTGGGATGAAATATGAGTTTTCTATTCTGTGATATTAAATTTTATTCTGAAGTATTTCTTATACAATGTAATTATAATTACATAATGGAAAATATTAACTCTTTCATACAGCTCATCCCACCATGGCAATATTCACCTTTGAATTGACATCAGGCAAGTACTGATTTTGACATTAAGCACATATAAAGGATTATAAGATTTACCTTTTGAAGTGGTCACATCTTGCTGTACTGTAAATTTTAATTTTATGTAATTAAGATTTTTTACATTTCTGCCTTTAAAAGCTTATATTTTTAGATAAATGCATTCTCCTATTATAATTTCATTACAAAAGTGCTGAGTGTAATAAGAATTTAACAAATATTCTTGAAAAACTGAATTAGGCTATGCTTTAAACAGTTATTTAGCCAATATTTATGGCTGATGATTTTGTCAACTTTTCCTCACTAATAAAATTAAAAGCATTTTAATAAGTTTACAAAATATTAAATGCCATCTTAAAGTGTTCTTGATTCAGATTTATTTTATCACAATTATACATGGTTATGTTGATTTCTGATTTTATTTTTGCATCATTAATTTATTTTATGTTTTCTTCTCTACAGAATGCATCATAAGGAATTTCTTGCTAATTATGGGTGTTATTTCTTCCCCAATATTTTATTTATTATTTTTTAAAAGTCAGATTTTTTAATATGCAAGGAGTCTATATATTGCTATTCTTTTAATTGAAACACAAAAGACTATGTATTATAAGTTAAATTCATTAAAATCTGAAAAATAGTTTAAGAAGGAAAGGTGATTATGAAAATTGAGCCACACAGATTTGAAAATGAAACCAATGGAACTTATAAATTGAAACAGATTATTACTTAAACTTTAAAAAGCTTTGGAGTTTGACAAAGTTGGGCTATATTACAGTATTTTTATTTCTGTTTTTAACTTATTCCTCTGAGATTTCCACTGGCTCTTTTTTATAAACTGATTTCCTTCATTCTGAGGAATGATCTTATTCTATTTTATTTTTCAGTAAATTTCCTTCTTTTTGTTTCTTTTTCTTCTTTCCTCCTTCAGTATATTATTTTTGAAATAATATACTCTAATTTTCAGTTACTCTATCACTTAGATTTACTCTTCACAGACAGTACTTCAACAGTTTTTCCAAGTATTCTATTGCACACTTGTATTTCTATTGTATTTTGATATATTAATAACTCTCTCTAGCTTATTGAAGTATCCTTTTACCAGGACTCATATGAGGGTTTCTCTTTTTTTTTTCCTTTTTATTTATGAGAACTTTTACTGTGAGTTTAGTTTTTTCTTCTATTATCTGAAAGTGTTTTCATAGCTTGGGTTTCTTTATTTTGCCAATGTTAAATTCCTTTTTGTCTCTCTCTTTAATTTAGAGACTTTTCCAAAACACCTGTTGATCCTAGGCTATAAAGTCATAACTAAAATGAAAAGTTTATCTGAAGTTAAATTAAGTATTTGTAAGTCTTAATGGTATTATATATATTTTTGGAATTTTAGAGTAGGATAAAAATTATAGTCAGTGCCTTGTCATATCATAATCTTTATATAGCTTACTTTCTGCTAAACTTTTGTTCAAACTGTTCTTCTTCTAGCTCCCAATAGCATGAAGTTGATTATTTGATTCAAGCTTTTTCTTTTATATTTGATTAATGTAAGCATATGTTGCTATAAGTTTCCTTTTGTGCACTGCTTATGCTGCATCCCAAAACTTTTGGTATATCACCCTGTCTGGCATAACCATGGGTGATCACCCCAGTTTGCCCTGACCTGGGCATAACCACAACTACCAATGTCTACATGTATATATGGCTTGAGTTGTAAAGAACCACACCTAGCTTCTCCAAATGGCCCCAAGCCTGTTCCACACTTTTGTTTAATGAATGTTCAGTTTATATAAAAATTTCATTGTATTTCACTCTTAAATTACTTGCTCATAGATTATAACCTTGAACAATATGTTTTACATACCTTTTTATGCTTTTATTTTAATTATATTCTATGGTATTAAAATGTTTACACATGGATATTCTTAGCAAATTTTTAGCCCTTCAAAATAAGGCTTGCACATCTATTATGGTCTCCCAGACACAAAGCATTATTAATTTCACATGTTTGCATTTAAAATATATATATGTAGCTACAAAATAAGTGCATGTATGTTGGTACTCTGTTATAATTTCAGAAAGGTCCTCATGGAAGTATGTAACTTTTTTTTCAATTTCTAAATACTTCAAACTTTACATCACAATATTTTTCTCCACTTATATACTTTGGGACACCACAATTAATGTATGCTAACATTGTAAGAATTCTAAAAGTGTTTGCCCACATGAATCTATTTATAATAGAACACAATAAATTCCAGAAAATGCAGAACTTCAGAAATACTATCTTATGATTCTCTTGCTCAAGAGCCACTTTCAGTACCAGAGTTCTATCAGTCATAGTTCTCTAGGGAAACAGAACCAACAGGATAAATAGATATGAGTTTTTTAATAGTAATTACTCATTTCCGTATTGATGATTTAAATCCATGAAGAATTCTCACAGCAACAATCATGTCAGTACATCCTTGACCAGAAAACCAGAAATCATGACCTGGCCAAGTTCACAAATGAACTTAACCATCACAACATATAGTGTAATATTACTCAGCCATAAAATTTGAGGTATTGATACATGCTACATTGTGGATGAGTTTTGAAAACATTTGACTAAGTGAACGAAGCCAAAAACAAGACTACATATTTCTTTGATTCCATTGATAGGAAATACCTAGAATAGGCAATTCCATAGAGACAGAATACAGATTAGTGGTTGCAATGGTTTGGGAGTGTGGAATTGAGAATTGGCTATGGATGAATACAAGGTTTCTTTTGGTGGTGGTGAAAAAATTCTGTAGTTAGGAAATGGTGATAGTTACACAACCTTGTGAATAAACTAAAAATCCTTCAATTGTATCCTATAAAATAGTGAATTTTATGGTACGTAAATTATATCTCAACAAAATAATGCCCTTTTTTGTTGAGTTGGTTCACTTCTACCACAAATTTTTGATGTCTTTTTAGCATGAATGTGTATTGAATCTTGACAAATGATTTTCTGAATTAAGTTAATTATATGTTTTGTGCTTTGTTACATTGATGTAGTGTATTATGTTGATTGTTTTCTTCTTTGAACTAGCCTTGCATTCCTCAGATAAATCTTACTTGGTTATGGTGTATAAATATTTTAATATTCTCATGGATTTTGTTTTCTAATATTTGTTGAGTAATTTTCGAGTATATTCATAAGAGATTGGTGTGTAATTTACATTTTTCTTGGCATTACATGGCTTTGATATGAGGATAATGATAAACTCAATGACTTATTTTGTGTTCTCTTCTATAAAACTATGGAAGACTTTTGGAAGGGTTGGAATCAATTATTCCTTGAATGTGTGGTAGAATTCAGCAGTTGGGTCATCTGATACTGGAATTCTCTTTGATGCGACAGTTGTGAATATTAACTGAAAATCTTTACATATTAGTATTTGAGACTATGGAGAGAGATTAGGTAATTTGTGTGTTTCAAGGAATTTGGACATTTTTCTAGATAATCTAAATTTTCAGCAATTTTACATAGTGTTCCCATATAATTGTTTTCATGTTAAAAGTTGGCAGTAATGCTCCCAATTTCAGTTCTTATTTTAGTTTCATTGTCTTCTCTCTTTATTCTTGGTTATTATTGCTAAAATTTTGTTAACTTATTGATCTTTCCAAAGAATCAATCTTTCATTTCATTGAGTCCCTCTTGTTTTCTATTTTCTTTTATTTATCTGCACAATAATCTTTATATAGCTTACTTTCAGCTAAACTTCTGTTCAGTTTGTTCTTCTAACTCCCAATAGCATGAAGTTAATTATTTGATTAAGATTTTTCATTTTTTGCTTAATACCGGCATATGTTGCTCTAAATTTCCCTCTGAACACTGCTTATGCTGCATCCCCAAAGTTTTGGTATATCTTATTTTCATTTGTCTTTATCTTAGTATAATTTTAACTTCATTTGTCATTTTTCTTTCACTCTTTTGTTGTTTAAAGGATGTGTTGCTTTCTTCCCAAATATTTCTGCATTTTGAGTTTTCCTTCTGTTATTGATTTCTAGCTTCAATCCATTTTGGTCAGGAAGATTTTGTATATGATTTCAATTTTATATATTCTTTGAGACTTCTTTTGTGGCATAAAACATAATCTAATATGGAGAATGATCAATATTCCCTTGAGAAGAATATGCACTCTGACGTTTTTGTGTATGTGTTCTATACATCTCTTAATCTAGACAATTTATAGGGCTGATCATGAGCTCTCTTTCCTTACTGATATTCTGTCTACATGATCTATCCATTATTGTGAGTGATGTATGCGTTGAAGTTTCCAATGCCTATTTCTTCTTTCAAAACTTTCCGTTTTCTCCATGTTTTGCATGACATGCCATTAATCATATATAAGCTCATAATCATTACACTTTCTTGATGAATTGACCCATTTTTTTCTCCTGTAATCTTTTTGAACAAATGGACCTTTTAGCATGATATAGTATAGTCACCCCAACTTCCTTTTGGTTACTACTTGAATGAAATATTATTTTCTGCATTTTATGTTCAACATATTTGTGTCTTCTCACTTACTGTTAATATCTTGCAAACAGAATATAATTGGACCATAATTTTTTATCTGTTCTGCCAACCTCTGACTTTAGATTGGAGAGTTTCATCCACCTGCTTGTAAAGAAATTATTGATAAATACTTCTGTCATTTTCCTATTTGCTTACTTAATGTCTTATTGTTTTCTCTCTTAGGCCTTCCATTACTGCTTACTTTTCTGATTGTTTTATTTTTGGTAGTGAATGATTCTGAATCTCTTCTCATTTTCCTGGGTACACTTAAAATATTTTTGTGTTTAACATATGGCTTCCCATTAATATCCTAAATCTATAACAACCTAGTTTGAACAAAGAGCAACTTACATTTGATACCATACAAAATGTGTGTTCCTAGAACCCTCCATCACTCCCTTTTTATGTTATGCTTGTCATAAATTAGTCTTTTATAAAATTTGTGCACACACATAATCTATAGTTATTTTTATACATTTATATTTTAAATCATATAAGAAATAAAAAAATGGAGTTGCAAACCAAAAGTAATAATGGCATTTATATTTACAGACACACTTACCTTTGCTGGAATCCTTATTTTTTCACATAGCTTTAAGCTATTTTGCAGTACTATTTCCTTTCAATCTGAAGGCTTGTCTTTAGCATTTAAAGTAGCATAAGTGCAGTAGTCAGAAAAACTGTCAGTTTTTGTTTTTCTGTGGGTGTCTTACTTTATTCTTCTTAATTTAAGTTAAATTATTGTTGGATATTAAATTCTCAATAGATATATTTTTTCTTTAACTACTTAAATAATGCCATCCCAATTCTTTCTCTCCTCCATGGTTTCTGATGAGAAATGGGCTGTAATTATTATTGGGGACAAGTGTAAATGATGATTTGTTAAACTTAAGCTCTTTTTCTGTCTTTCAAATTCAACAGTTTGATTCTATATTGTGTTTAGTATCTCTCTTAGTTTATCCTAATTGAAAATTGCTTAATTACTTGGATGCATAAATTCATGTCTTTCATCAAATTTGGAAAGTTTTGGCCCATTATTTCTTCAAATAAAAAATATACCTTATGCCCATTTTCCCTCTCTTTCTTCTCTTTCTGGGACTCCTATGATACATAAGTTTTCTTGCTTGAGGCTTTCTCATAGGTCCCTTAAGCTATGTTCATTTTTCTTCATTCTCTTCTTTAACCTTTTTTACTGGATAATTTTAAATATCCTATCTCAAGTTCACTGATTCTTTCTCTGGTCTGGTTAAGTTTGTTTTTGAATCCCTCTAGTGAATTTTGCTAGTTCAGGTTTTGTAGTTTTCAGTTCCAGATATATTGTTTGGTATTTTAAAGAAATTCTATCCATTTATTCAAATTCTAAATTTGCTCTTGTATCATTTTATTGATTCCCTTTGGTTCTTTGTCTATGATTTCTTTAACTCATCAAGCATATTTGGAAGCATTGACTTAATGTCTTTGACTGTTATTTCCAATATCTATTTTTTAAGGGATGGTGTCTGTTGTTGAATTTTCTTCATTTGAATGAGCCATCTTAACCTGGTAAATTGTATGCCTTGTGAATTTTTGTTTTAATACAGACATTTAAATATATAAGTGTTTAAACTGGGAACTCAGATTCTCCCTCTTTCTCAATTTCATTTTTCTTAATTAAGTTTTCCTGTTGAAGGCACTGGTAGTCTATTTGTTTAGTGATTTTTCCAAACTGTTTTCTGTACAGAATGCATTCCTTGATAAATTTGTTCACTGAAATTTCTTTTTATTTACATTTTATTTGATGATGTTATGGCAGAAATTTACTTCAATGCCAGGAGCTTAAAAACAAAACAACAAAAACCAAAAACACTACTCCCAGCATCTGCATATTGGACCTTGTACTGGGTTATCCTTCAGTGATTAGTCAGCCTAGAGGACAACTCAAGATGAAAGCCTACTGTCTTCTCAGGTAATTTCTGAGCATGTGTCTTGCTATGGGTATGCATGTGGCTTTCTAAATCCCATTTACTATGTGTAATCTCTGAGTGTTCATTTTTCAAAAAAATTTTCCATAGTATTTTCTCCTCATAGGACCCAAATGCTCTATTGTATGTCTCAACCATAATATTTTTCCCAGAAAACTAATGTTTTTGTAGGCATGCCTCCAACTTATAAGCCTGTAATGAGTTCTGGGATGGAGAAGATAGTTATGAGCATCTTGGGTCAATACTTCATTTACCACCAGATAGGTTGTAACAGACATACATATTCTCTGATTTATGAATAATATGTGCTTTACTCCCTGCAGAACCAGAGACTCACGTTGGGAGTGCTGGCTTCTGTCTTACAGATTGTGATGCTGAGATGGAGAAAGGGTGGAATAAGGGCTAGTAAAAGTGTTATGATGCATTCCCACCCATTTTAAGTTTATTTTCTTCTTGATTCAGCATTCCCTTGGTTGGTGTAACAATTTGGTTTTAGCCATCATTCTGAGAAATTTGGTTCTCTCAGTTTCATCCTTGTTTCCAATGTTTATGTGTGGAAGCAGCACTGTGAGGCTCCCCAATCCATCACTTTGTGCTTATTCTCAAAACTATTGGCTTTTCATGAAATTCCCCATTAAGTAGAAGTAAATCCTGCAGGCTCAGGCTATAGAACACCTGCATCACCTGCCTCATGTTATGGTTAATAGTCATTTCTTTCCCAATTAGCCATTTGCATGACAAGCAATGACATTTATGTCAGAAGAGGAAACAGAACATAGTGCCTACCTGGAGCAAGTCTATGAATACATGCCATACTACTGTGGTTATCACATTCTCTCTCAGAACCCAAGTACTATATAAGTCTCCAATTCTTACAAGTAGCTCAAAATAAATTATCTGGGTGATCATACATCAAACTCAGTGACCACTTCTTCATTGACAAAAAGACATGATATTTTTCACAGCTTTTTAAAAATTTCCCTATGAGATCACAATCTATCTCCTTATGTTCATTCCTGAGAAAATCTCTAGACAGAGGCTATACATGGGCAGTGCCTAGAACTCAGAAGCTGCAGTGGCTGAGCTGGTGGCTTGAGTTACTATCAAACATGGAAGAATGCTTCGGTGTCACTGAGATGTTCAGCAATGAAGGCATCCTATTGGTCTGGGAGAGTCCACAGATATGTCAAGAGGAAAGACATCCTGAGGATTCACTGGCATGGATGCAGAAAATCAAAATAGGCAATGGGAACAGAATGGAAGAGGCCCCAGGAGACTCCATCTGTAGGTAGCCACAACCTTTTATTTTCTGAATCCTGGAGATGTCTGGATGCTGGTAGTGGTGCAGGGTCAGGGAGTTTAGGTGGCATTTGAAGTGCTGGTAGTGCTTTACAATCTATTGTGGAATTTTTCTATAATTTAACAACTATTGTACACACATTAGAACTTACCTGCTATTGGGGAAATTCACCCCAGAGAATTTGAACTACCAAAAGTAAGTAAACTAGGTAGAAATCAAACACTAAATTTTCTTCAAGGATAAAGATTAAAAATACTATATAAGAAGGCATGGGTGTGGCAAAATAAATAGCAGGAGGATAAATTAAGACTTCATATCAAATAGTAGAAGCAAATCATTTTATTGATTAGAGTGATTAAAAATGGGGTATAACAGAGTTATCAAAAAAGAGTGAAAAAAATTAAATAACTTAAGTATATTTGTACATGAGTTTGAGGCTTATTATTCCAGCCATCTTTATACATACTGACATATCTTATTCCTGTACTAGTGTACACTGCTTTCTTCCTCTAGGAGAGGCATAGGTCAGGAAGCAAGAATCCATGACCTCACTAAAAAGAATGTCTATTAATGGTGTCTTGGAATACTGTGCAATAATTAGAATTTGATTTAATTCATCTTCCAAGATTTTCTTAGAAAGCAAATGCAATAATTACAAATGGAAGAAAGAGACGTTTGAGATGAACATGTACGTGTTTAGTACTAGAGTGTCAATAACTGACTATAAAACTTAAAGATGGGGGGACAATATGGTGACATACAGAGGTGTGGAATTTAGTTAGTCCTCTGGAGCAACTAGCAAACAACTAGGAACAATTAGTAAATAGTCTGGAACAATTGCTGGGGGACAACTATGACTGTCCACACATCATAAACAAGCCTGCATGGGGCTGAGACCACAGCACAAAAGCTGTAAGTAAAAACTATGGATCTGTGCTGGGAACCCCTTTCCCCCATGGGAGGCTGAGATGCAAGACCTCCCTTTAGGAGAAAACAGCATACCTAGATGGAGTGAATATAGCTCAGCCCAACTTCAACTGGGGTTTTAATTAACAAATGTGCACTGTTGAATACATGCAAGAAACATAGACAAACCCATAACAAGCAGAAAAGTACCCTGAGGTCACTCCCAGTGGACAGGAAGTGTAGCTGACTAAAAAATACAGAGGCTTTTGGAGATGTTGCCCTTATAGAGCTGGAGGACACCTGTGTCCCAGAAAGGGAACCAAGGAGACCAGTTGCTGTCTCTGACTAATGGGCAAAACTGGAAGCCATGGACTGGCTCTGAAAAGGGGCTATGTTGCCCTTTTTTGCTCCCAATCTGAGTGACTCAGTAGAGAAAGCCTCAGCCATTTCCAGTTCCAAGTGCTCTGACCCAGACAGGGGTGGAGTTAACAGAATCAGAGACAAAGGAGTAATTTAAATGCAGAACATAGCTCCCAAGGTAGTGTATCTTCCATAAGAGGATGGAGGTGGAACCCAGTTTAAGTGACTGCCTTTCTTTCAGAGCTCAGACCCCAGGGACTGGGTCATACAATCAAACCAGAAACAACCTAACCTGAGAACTAAATGGACAACAATTCTTTATACCAGTGGGGAGCAATGGGCTGGCAGGTTCCACCTGTTGGGCAGGTTAGGAAATGCACAGCAGCTAGAGGCTTCACAGGGAAGTCTGTCAACATTCTAAGACAAACCTCAGAGAAACCTGAAACTGAATATAGCCCCATTTTGAGATCTGAGCCTGTTCTCAAGATCTGGGAAAATCTGGGGTATTCAAGGAAACGAGATGCCTAGGCAACAGAGAACCACAAATCACACTAGGAAAAATGAAGGTATAGCCCAGTCAAAGGAACAAACCTACACTTCAACTGAGATAAAGGAATTGAAATAACTAATGCTAAATCAATTCAAAAAGTTTTGGGAAGATATGGCAAAAGAGATGAAGAATATAAAGAAAATACTGGGTGAACATAAGGGAAAAATGAAAGTTTGAAAAAAACAATGGGCAGAATCTATGGAAATGAAAGGCACAATGCAAGGGATTACTAACAAAATGGAGACATACAATGGCAGATATAAAGAGGCAGAAGAAAACATTCAAGAACTGAAGAATAAGTCATGTGAAGTCCTACACACAAAGGAACAGATAGGGAAAAGAATGAAAAAATATTAGCAACATCTTAGGGAAATGAATTACAACATGAAATGTATGAATGTAAGTGTCATGGGGTTCCTGGAAGGAGAAGAGGAGGGAAAAGTGGCAGAAGCAATAATAGAGGAAATAAACACTGAAAATTTCCCATATGAAAGACATAAAATTACAGTTCCAATGACAGAAGCATGCCCCAAACAGGATTGATCTGAATAGACATATGACAAGATGCTTAATAATCGGATTATCAAACATAAAAGACAAAGAGAGAATCCTGAAAGTAGCAAGAGAAAAGCAATCCATCACATACAAGCTTGATAAGACTGTGCATTTCTCAGTAGAAACCATGGAGGCAAGAAGGAAGTTCTGGATATATTTAAGATACTGAAAGAGAAAAACTACCAAGAATACTATATCTGGCAAAACTGTCCTTTAAATATGAGGGAGATTTTAAAATATTTTCTGACAAACAGACAATGAGAGCATTTGTGAACAAGATACCTGCTCTACAGGAAATACTAAAGGGAGTGCTACAGACAGATAGGAAAAGACAGGAGTGAGAGTTTTGGAGCACAATTTTGGGTGATGGCAGTACAAAAGTATAAGTACACTGAACAAAGATGACTGTGAGTATGGTTGGAAGAGGAAGGTTAGGGGCATGTGGGACACCACAAGGAAAGAGGGAAAATAAAGACTGGTGCTGTATAACTTAGTGAAACCTAGAATGCTCAACAATTGTTATAAAATGTACAAATATGTTTTTACATGTGGGAGAACAAATGAATGTCAACTATGCAAGGTGTTAAAAATGGGGTGATATTGGGAAAAAATACAATCAATGCAAACTAGATACTATAGGTAACAGAAATGTATTTATGCTTCCTTTAATGTAATAAAGACAGTATAACAAAATTAAATTCTTATAAGGGGGATATGAGGGAGGAATATGGGTTTCTTGGCATTGGTGATGTTGTCTGACTCCTTTATTGTACCTGGGTTTAATTTTATCTTTAAATTTGTTGTTTTTCCTCTGTAATTGTTTTTCTTTATTTTATTGTTCTTTTGTCTCTCTAACTTTTTTGACCCTTCCTCTTCTTTTGTGGAAGAAATGTAAATGATTTACATAGATAGTGTTGGTAGTGGTGAATGCAAAAGTATGTGATTATACATTGAACCACTGATTGTTTACTTAGGATGGAATGTATGGTGTGTGAACAAAACCATCTTATATAAAAATGGGTTGAGTGCATTATATTGAGTGAAATAAGTTGACACAAAAGGACAAATATTGTATTTTCTCATGGATATGAACTAATTATAATATGTAAATGTATAGACATGAAATATACATTACCAGGATATAGTATATGGCTAAAAAGTGGGTATTGATTGCTTACTATAAGCAGAATGTTTAACTAGGTTAAACTTAAGTGTTTGGAAATGAACATAGATGATGGTTGCACTTTATTGTGAAAATATCTAACAGTGCTGAATAGTGTGTGAATGTGGTGGAAAGGGGAAATTTAGAATCACATCTCTCAGCAGAAGGAAAAACAGAGTTTAAAACATGGAAATGTACAAAACAGTGAATCTTGTTATGTACAATGTCTATGATTAACTGTACAAATATTAGAATTGTCTTTCATGAACTAGAAGAAGTGTATGACATTAGATCAAGAAGTCAATAATAGAGGGTTATATATGGAAAATATACCTATTGCAAATGATGTGCTACAGGTAGTAGAATTTTAACATTCTTTCAACAGTAACAAATGTACTATACTAATTCTATGATTCAATAGTGGAGGGAGGATAGGAGTATGGGAGGATTTGGGTTTTCTTTTTCTTTTTATTTCTTTTCTGGAGTAATGAAAATGGTCTAAAAATTGACAAAAAACATTAACTGTGGTGATGAATGCACAGCTATGCTGGTGTCATGAGAAATTTGTTGTACCCTTTGGATGGTTATATGGTATGTGAAGAATTCCAATAAAATTGAACTTAAAAAAATGAAAGATAAGTTTCTTGAAACTGATCTTATTAAATGATTTATGTGACTACAAAATTCATAACTTTTATTAAAATATTTTCTCATTTTTCTTAGAGTTCTGTATTTTACATGCAAATAACTTTACTGAGATACTTTTAACAGATGATGTGTAATGAGGGTTATTTTCCATTAATATGAATATACTGATCTGATATAATCAAAAGACCTTTTCATTGGATGTGTCTTATGTAGACAGGGAATGGGTGAATATATAACCTGAAATAGTTCAGTTTCATTATCATCATACTTCAGTTATCTTCATGGTCTTTGTTTTCCAATGTACATGATTTGAAAAACTTGTAAATATATTTTAATTTTCTAAATAGTTCTAAATGTGCCACCCATTGGTATTTTTCCCCATTGGTATTTTCTTCTTATATGACACATAGGATTTTTCTTATATGACTGTATCCCTGTACCTGTTATGTAGGCTACTAGCATTCAGAGCATAGAATCACCCCTTCTCACCATCCTCTGATGTTGGTAAAACACTAAACAGAATGTTTTCATGATAATGAGGGAAAATATAAAGAGAATTTAATGGATGGAATAATACAGTAAGGTTTTTGAATCCAGCAAAACTTTTGTTGATGAAGTCTTTGAGGAATAATCCTGGGACTTGTTACGCTAACTAGACAACAAATAGCAACCACGGATGTCATCTTTGGATTTGTGCCTCCTGAGTATCCACCTAAATTAATCATCATAGGGATAATGGATAACACCAAGAAACAAGTATCTAAAGAGAGTATGGATCTTTTGGAAAACTGAGAGGCAAAGAAGTCAGTGCCACACAGGGACACAAAGAAGCATAGGTCCCAAAGCAGTTGTAATGGGAGTGATCCAAGACAGAAGGAAATGGGTGCCAAGAAATTTTGGAGTAATTGCAAGGCTAGAGGTGGAACGTGGCCCTTTGCTGAACATGCAGAACTTCTAATGGTATAATTAGATAATTCTTTTTTACCTGGTGACTGTCAATTATTTGAAGAACATGTGAATCTAATATAGAGGCCCAAATTTGTTAGAAGAATGAACTTGATGTGAAAATCTCCCCTTTGAGAAGGTAGAATAGCAGTTCCCTATGATAAATTTTTGTTGTTTACATGGTTTATAAATTGAATGAAAAATTTTTAATACTTGAGGCATAATACTTGATGTAACATGCACAATACCTTTGCCTTTACTATTTTATATTTGCCGTTATGCCCATTCCTCAGAGAAAGTTTGTCAAGAGGAGAAACACTTTACTATACATTTATCTTCAAGAATTTTACACAAATCATGATTTTTCACGGAATCCCAACTGCCTATATATAACAAAACAAGAAAGAAGCAAAACAGAAACAAACAATTAAATGACATTACATAGACCACATTGGAATTGTTCCAGTTGGCTAATGCTGCCAGAAGGCAAAATACCAGAAATGGATATGTTTTTATAAAGGGGGTTTATGTGGTTACAAAGTAACAGCCTTAAGGCCATAAAGTGTCCAAGGTAAGACATCAACAGTAGGGTACCTTCACTGGAGAAAGGCCCTTGGCACCCAGGAAACCTCTGTTAGCTGGGAAGACATGTGGCTGTTATCTGTTTGCTCCCAGGTTGCATTTCAAAGTGTTGTTCTCCAAAATGTCAGATTCCAATGGCTATCTTCCAAAATGTCTCTCTCAGCTGCAGCTCCTCTCCAAAATGTCACTCTCAAATGCTCTCCAAAATATCATTTTTGCTGCTCTGAGGTTCTTCTGTCTGTGAATTACTTTATGTGACTCCAGTGATCCAATTAACACCCACTCTGAAGGGGTGGGGTAACATCTCCATGGAAATTATGAAATCAAACATTTCTCTCACAGTTGATTCACATCTCCATGGAAACACACAATCAGAATATTCCAATCTAATCAACGCTAATACATCTGCCCCAAAAGATTGCATCAAAGAACATGGTGTTTTGGGGGACATACATCCAAATTGGCACAGGTATTTTAAGGCTTTTGCAACAAACAGATCAATAGACAATGATACATTTTCATAGATGAGACACAAAAAGGACATTGAAATGAGGAAACATTAAAGCTAATAAAATGCATAACATGCAAACAGAAACAAATTATTTGTGCCTGAAAAATGAAAAAAGGAAATAATTTGTGGTGGAATAAATATAATTTCCCTGAATGAGAAGTCAGAGAAGGGAAGAAAGATTTGATGTAAATCCTCCAAGAACATAATGTGATCTCTGATTTCCTAGAATAGTTTCATTCAACATAACTTACCATCATTGTGTATTAGGTGTTTGCTAGGTGAAAACCTCAAGAGAGTATTATCACCTATGAAACAGTTATGAATCCTAACTGAATATGTTTCTGTGAGATACACAGGAATTCTAGTATTTTTTAATTTAAATTTTTAATTTTTAATTTTTATTGTGAACATTAATGTATATAAATAACAGTGATAAATTTCACACTATGATTTAACAAGCAGTTAGCAAATTCCAAAGAATATCATGGATCACAGTTCAGCTATTTCCATTATTATAAAATATGACATACAAACAGAAAGGTGATAACATTCAATATACAGCTTATAAAGCAGTTATATAGATGGTTCCAAAAATTATTATGGTCTACAGTTTCACAGTTTCAGTTCCTTCCTTAGTATGAAATATAGGGTACCCACAGAAAGGTGAAAACTTTCAAAGCACAATTCAGCAAGTAGCTGTAGACCAAATTTCAAAGAATGTTGTAGGTTACACTTCCACCATGTCATTACCTTCTTCCAGCTGTTCCAACACCCCAGCATAAATATTAATATATATATATACACTTTTCAGTATTCACAGATGATTGTTAAATCTTATCTTGATTGTTGCTACCCTTTCCACATTTCTTTGCTTTTTTACTAATCATATTTTTCTAAAAATTTGTTGGTTGAGACTTTTCCTCCATTTGAATCTTCATCAGCAATTCACTAATCTATTCTGGGGGATATATCTTTGTGTCTGATGATCTGGTATGTCCTATTTGGTGTGGCAGAATTTTTGTCTTGTACAAGAAACCCTTGCAAAATATGGGTTCATCACTTGGCACAGGCAATGGACATCACTCTGAACAAGGTAGGAAAGGAAAAGAGGATTTATTTACACTGGTGGGAGGACAGTGGAGGATTTCCCAAATCAGTCTCCCAGAAGTGTTTCTTCAATTGGTTTTTGTATTAAACTTTACTTATCAAAAAGTAAAAAACAACATTTCAAACAAAACAAAACAGAGCAATAAAAAAATAACCTAAAATAACTACATTGTTTCTAAAGTGTTCCTTCCATCCCCCAAGAAAATTAAAAAACCATAGTCATTCATGAGAATTCCCATAATGTTAAGATTACAATCCCAAGGTGGGGCAAGATGGTGGAGTGGTGAGGTGTACATTTTAGTTACTCCTCTAGGGAAGTAGGTAGAAATCCAGGAACTGCATGGACCAGACACCACAGAGCAATTTGACTTTGGGCATACTTCATACAACACTCATCAACATGTGGAACTGCTGAGATCAGCAAAATCTATAAGTTTTTGTAGCCAGGGGACCAATGCCCCTCCCTGCCAGGCTCAGTCCTGTGGGAGGAGGGGCCATCAATGCTGGGAATGAGGAGGGAGAACTGCAGTGGTGGTTCTTATCAGAAACTCATTCTATGATCCAAAATCCAATCATAGTTAGACTGAGACCAGACACTGGAGAATCTGGGAGAAGCCAGCCCAGTGGAGAGGAGATAGGGATGGCAAAAAACAGCAAGAAAAACCCAAAAATAAAAGTGGAGGCTTTTTGGAGTCCTGGTGAACATAGAAAGGGGAAACACAGAGCTCAGGCACAGTCACGCACATATGCAAATCCAGAAGAAAAACTTGTTTCTCTGTCCCCTGGACCTTTCCTTAATGGCCCTAATTGCTTTGTCTCTTAGCATTTCAATAACCCATTAGATGTGCAAGGGGGCCTTTTTTTAAAAAAAAATCTTTTTCTCCTTTCCTAAAACAATTACTCTAAGAAGCCCAATACAGAAGGCCTCAAAAACTTTCAATTTGGGCAGGTCAAAACAAGAACAGAACTAAGAGAGCTCTGAGAAAAAAGGCAATAAGTTCAGCAGCCGAGAAAATTCACTAAACTCCACAACTTCCCAAGAGAAGGGGGGCATCGTCTCACAGCCATTATCCTGGTAGACAGGGAACACTCCTTTCTGTCACTGGCCCCATAGCCCAGAGCTGCCCCAGATGACCCAGTGTGATGGAAGTGCTCCCAATAACACATGCACACACCATGAAATCAGGCATGGAAATTAGCCTTCCCTGAAACCTCAGCTGGTTGTCCCAGACTTGAGAAGGTGGAGCAGTGTGAATTAACATGCCCCATTCAGCCATTTTTTCAGCAGACTGGGAGCCTCCCTACACAGCCCTGGAGACCAGAATCACCCTGGGGAGATGGCACTCACCTATGACAGAGCACAGTCCCTCAACAGAGGACCTGGAGTGCACAGCCTGGAAGAGGGACCCAATTGCAAGCCTCAGGGACCACATGCCAATACCAAGTACTTGTGGGTCAGCAGCAGAGACAAACTGTGGCAGGACTGAACTGAAAGATTAGACTATTGCAGCAGCTCTAAAACTTCAGGAACACCAGGGAGATTTGATTGTTAGAGCCACCCCCTTCCTAACCACCCACACACATGCCCCATATACAGGGTGAGCAAAACCAACTACACACACAAGCTTGGTACACAAATTGTTCCCCACAAGACTCACTCCACCACTCACCACAAAGGCAAAGTGGGAGAGAACTGGCTTGAGGGAAATAGGTGGCTCATGGACATCACCTTCCGGTTACTTAAAGTGTACTCCACAAAGCTGTAGACTGGACAAATTAGAGATAAGGATTTCAGTTGGTCTACAAATTCTAAAAGAATGCTATCTAGTTAAGCAAATGCCAAGAGGCAAAAAATAACAGAAAATTTTAAAGTATATGAAAAAACAGATGATATGGATAATCCAAGCCCTAGAACCCAAATCAAAAGATCAGAGGAGATGCAGTACCTGACACAATTAATCAAAGAACTAAAGATGAATAATGAGACTATGGCACAGATATGAAGGACATGAAGAAGAGCATGGCACAGGATATAAAGGGCAACAAGAAGACCCTAGAAGAGCACAAAGAAGACATTGCAAGAGTAAATTAAAAAAAAGATGATCATATGGAAATTAAAGAAACTGTTGACCAAATTAAAAATTTCTGGATACTCATAGTACAAGACTAGAGGAAGTTGAACAATGAGCCAGTTACCTGGAAGATGACAGACTGGAAAATGCAAGAACAAAAGAAAGAATGGGGGAAAAAAGCCAAAAAAAATTGAAATGGACCTCAGGGATATGATAGATAATATAAAATATCCAAATATAAGACTGATGTTCCAGAAGGGGAAGAGGAGTGTAAAGGTCTAGGAAGACTATTCAAAGAAATTGTTGGGGAAAACTTCCCAAATCTCCTAAGTACCATAAATACACAAATCATAAATGCCCAGCAAACTCCAAATAGAATAAATCCAAATAAACACACTCTGAGATATATTCTGATCACACTGTCAAATAAAGAAGAGAAGGAGCAAGTTCTGAAAGCAGCAAGAGAAAAGCAATTAACCACATAGAATGGAAACACCATAAGAATATGTAGTGACTACTCAGCAGCCACGATGGAGATAAGAAGGCAGTGGCATGACATATTTAAAGTTCTGAGTGAGAAAAATTTCCAACAAAGAATACTTTATCCAGCAAAGCTCTCCTTCAAATTTGAGGGAGAGCTTAAATTTTTCACAAACAAATGATGAGAGAATTTGCTAACAAGAGACCTGCCCCACTGGAGAAATTAAAGGGAGCCCTACAGACAGAGAAACAAAGAAAGGAGAGAGAAACATGGAGAAAGGTCCAGTACTAAACAGAAGCAGTATGGGTACATTAAAGGATATTAAAAGAGAGAGGGAAAAATATATATGACAAACATAAACCAAAGGATAAGATGGCCGATTCAAGAAATGCCTTCACATTATAACATTGAATGTAAATGGATTAAACTCCCCAGTTAAAAGATATAGATTCACAGAATGGATCAAAAAATAAATAAATCATTAATATGTTGCATACAAGAGACTCATCTTAGACACCAGGACAAAAAGAAATTTAAAGTGAAAGGATGGAAAAATATTTCATGCAAGCTACAGCCAAAAGAAAGCAGGTGTAGCAATATTAATCTCAAAAAAAAATAGACTTTAAATGCAAGGATGTTATGAGAGACAAAGAAGGCCACTACATACTAATAAAAGAGGAAATTCAACAAGAAGAAATAACAATCATAAATGTTTATGCACCCAATCAAGGTGCCACAAAATACATGAGAGAAACACTGGCAAAATAAAGAAAGCAATTGATATTTCCACAATAATTGTGGGAGACTTCAACTCATCATTCTTTCCTATGGATAGACCAACCAGTTAGAAGACCAATAAGGAAACTGAAAACCTAAACAATCTGATAAATGAGTTGAACTTAACAGACATATATAGAATATTACATCCCAAATCACCAGGATACACATTCTTCTATAGTGCTCATGGAACTTTCTCCATAATAGATCATATGCTGGGACATAAAACAAGCCTCAATAAATTACAAAAATTGAAATTATTCAAAGCACAGTCTCTGACCGCAGTGGTATACAATTAGAAGTCAATAACCATCAGAGACTTAGAAAATTCACCAATACCTGGAGGTTAAACAATGTGCTCCTAAACAATCAGTGGGTTAAAGAAGAAATAGCAAGAGAAATTGTGACATATATAGAGATGAATGAAAATGAGAACACAACATACAAAACGTATGGGATGCAGCAAAAATCGTACTGAGGGGGAAATTTATAACACTAAATGCATATATTAAAAAGGAAGAAAGAGCCAAAATCAAAGAACTAATGAATCAACTGAAGAAGCAGAAAATGAACAGCAATCCAATCCTAAACCAAGTAGAAGAAAAGAAATAACAAGGATCAAAGCAGAAATAAATGACATAGAGAACAAAAACATAGAGAGGATAAATAACACCAAATGTTGGTTCTTTGAGTAGATCAACAAGCCCCTATTTAGACTGACAAAATAAAAAAGAGAGAAGAACCATGTAAATAAAACAATGAATGAGAAAGGTGATATTACTGCAAATCCTGAAGAAATAAAAAAAAATTATAAGAGGATGCTGTGAACAACTATATGCGAACAAAATGGATAATGTAGAGGAAATGGACAATTTCCTGGAAACATATGAACAACCTAGATTGACCACAGAAGAAACAGAAGACCTCAACAAACCAATCACAAGCAAAGAGATCCAATCAGTCATCAAAAAGCTTCCCACAAATAAATGCCCAGGTCCAGATGGCTTCATAGGGGAATTCTACAAAACTTTCCAAAAAGAACTGACACCAATCTTACTTAAACTCTTTCAAAACATCAAAGAAAATGGAACACTACCTAACTCATTTTTTGAAACTAACCTCAATCTAATAGCAAAACCAGGCAAAGATGCTACAAAAAGGGAAACTACCAGCCAATCTCCCTAATGAATATAGATGCAAAAATTCTCAACAAAATACTTGCAAATCGAATCCAAAGATACATTAAAAAAATCATACACCATGACCAAGTGGGGTTCATTCCAGGCATGCAAAGATGGTTCAACATAAGAAAATCAATCAATATATTACAAAACATTAACAAATCAAAAGGGAAAAATCAAATAATCATCTGAATAGATGATGAAAAAACATTTGACAAAATCCAACATCCTTTTTTGATAAAAACACTTCAAAATGTAGGAAATGAAGGAAACTTCCTCAATATGATAAACAGCATATATGAAAAACCCACAGCCAGCATAGTACTCAATGGTGAGAGACTGAAAGCCTTCTCTCTAAGATCAGGAACAAGTCAAGGATGCCCACTATAACCACTATTATTCAACATTGTGCTGGAAGTGTTAGCCAGGACAATCTGGCAAGACAAAGAAATAAAAGGCATCCAAATTTGAAAGGAAGAAGGAAAACTGTCATTGTTTGCAGATGATATGACCTTATATCTGGAAAACCCTGAGAAATCAATGATACAGCTACTAGAGCTAATGGACAAACTTAGCAAATTAGTGGGATACAAGATTAATGCACATAAATCAGTAATGTTTCTATATGCTAGAAATGAACAAACTGAAGGGACACTCAAGAAAATGATACCATATTCAATAGCAATTAAAAAAATCAATATCTAGGAATAACCTTAACCAAAGTTGTAAAAGACTTATACAAGGAAAACTACATAATTCTACTAAAAGAAATAAAAGGGGACCTTAAAAGATGGAAAAATATTCCATTTTCATGGATAGGAAGGCAAAATGTCATTAAGATGTCAATTCTACCCAAACTCATCTACAGATTCAATGCAATCCCAATCAAAATTCCAGCAACCTACTTTGCATTCTTGGAAAAGCTAGTAACCAAATTTATTTGGAAAGGGAAAATGCCTCAAATTGCTAAAGACACTCTAAAAAAAGAAAAATAAAGTGGGAGGACTTAGTCTACCTGATTTTGTAGCTCATTATAAAGCCACAGTTTTCCAAACAGCATGGTACTGGTGCAAAGATAGACACATTGATAAATGGAATTGAATTGAGAATTCTGAGATAGACCCCCAGATCTGAGGTTGACTGATCTTTGATAAGACCCCCAAAGTCACTGAACTGGGTCATAACAGTCTTTTCAACAAATAGAGCTGGGGGAGTTGGATATCCATATCCCAAAGAATCAAAGAGGACCCCTGCTTCACATCCTACACAAAAATTAACTCAAAATGGATCCAAGATCTCAATATAAAAGAATGTACCATAAAACCCCTAGAGAATAATGTAGGGAACCATTTTCAAGACCTTGTATTAGGTGGCCACTTCCTAGACTTTACACCCATAGCACAAGCAACAAAAGAAGAAAATAGATAAATGGGAACTCCTCAAGCTTATAAGTTTCTGTACCTCAAAGGAATTTGTCAAAAAGTTAAAGAGGGAGCCAACTCAATGGGAAAAAATTTTTGGAAACCATGTATCTGACAAAAGACTGATACCTTGCATATATAAAAAATCCTACAACTCAATGATGATAGTACAGACAGCCCAATTATAAAAAGGGCAAAAGATATGAAAAGACAGGTCTTTGAAAAGGAAATACAAATGGCAAAGAAACACATGAAAAAATGTTCAGCTTCCTAGCTATTAGAGAGATGCAAATTAAGATCACAATTGGATACCATCTCACACCAATTAGAATAGCTGCCATTGAACAAACAGGAAACTACAAATGCCAGAGGGGTTGTGGAGAAATTGGAACTCTTATTCATTGTTGGTTTGGCTGTATAACGGTTCAGCCACTTTGGAAGTCAGTCTGCAGTACCTTAGAAAACTAGATATAGAGTTACCCTTTGATCAACAATTGCACTTCTCAGTATATACTTGGAAGATCTGAAAGCAGTGACATGAACAGATATCTGGCTGCCAATGTTGATAGCAGCATTATTCACAATTGCCAAAAGATGGAAACAACCCAAATGTCCTTCAACAGATGAGTGGATAAATAAAATGTGGTATATACACATGAGGGAATTCTACATGGCAGTAAGAAGGAACAATGTTTTGAAACATATGACATGGATGAACATTGAAGACATAATGATGAGCAAAATAAGCCAGGCACAAAAAGAGAAATATTATTTGCTACTACTAATGTGAACTTTGAAAAATGTAAAACAAATGGTTTATAATGTAGAATGTAGGGGAACTAGTGATGGAAAGCAATTAAGAAAGGGGGAATGATAATCCAATAAGAACAGGTAAGCTATTGTGAGTAAATTTAACATTCTGGGAATGCCTAGGAATGACTATGGTCTGTTAATTTCTGATGGTTATAGTAGGAACAAATTCATGAAAGTGTTGCTATATTAAGTTACTTTTTGGGGGTAGAGTAGGAACATGTTGGAAGTAAAGTAATTAGGTTAGTTGTCTTTTTCTTACTCCCTTGTTATGGTCTTTTTGAAATGTTCTTTTATTGTATGTTTTTTAAATTTCTTTTAATTTTTTATACAATTTATTAAAAAAGGGTTAATTAAAAAAAAAAAACAAGGAAAAATATATGCAGAGCCCCCTTGAGGAGCTGGTGGAGAATGCAAGGGTATTGGTCTGCACCACCTTGAGTGTTGGTAATGTGCTCACAGACATGGGGGACTGGTGGTTTGATGGTTTGAGACCTCTACCACAGGACTTGCCCTTTGGAAGACTGTTGTTGCAAAGGAGAGGCTAGGCATCCCTATAATTGTGCCTAAGAGCCTCCTCCCAAGTGCCTCTTTGTTGCTCAGATGTGGCCTTCTCTCTCTAGCTAAGCCAACTTGGCAAGTGAAATCACTGCCCTACCCCCTACAGGGGATCTGACACCCAGGGGAGTGAATCTCCCTGGCAAAGTGGAATATGACTCTTGGGGAGAAATGTAGACCCAGCATTGTGGGATGGAGGGCATCTTCTTGAACAAAAGGGGGAAATGAAAGGAAATGAAGTAAGCTTCAGTGGCAGAGAGGTTTGAAGGGGTGCTGAGAGGTCTCTTTGGTGGGCACTCTTATGCACAATATAGACAAACTTTTTTGTTTCTAATGAATTTGGTTAGCTAGTTGTAGATACCTGAAACTATCAAACTACAACCCAGAACCCATGAATCTTGAAGATTACTGTACAGAAATGTAGCTTATGAGGGGTTGTGAAAGAAGGGAGCTGACTCCATCTCTCTGTTCCTGCAAGAAGTACTTTAATGGCTTTTTAGCACAGGATTATACAGCATAAGCATTCTTTGGGCTACATAATTGTTTTTCCTGTTTCCCCAGGCAACCATGTTTGTTCTAAAATCACAAGGCTAGCATGTTTACAATCTTTGAGTGCAAGCTTGAAGACAATAATAATCTCTGGGAATGATCTCTTCTGAACCAGGTGGTAAAGCAGGGGCATAGAAGGAGCCTGGCATCATTCTCTAAATTAATTGCCTGCCATCAGGTGCACAATTCCTCAGTGCCTGCCTTCAGACACACAATGCCTTGGCACCTGTCCCCAGACCCACAATGCCTTGGTGCCTGCCTTCAGACACACAATGCCTTGGCACCTGTCCCCAGACCCACAATGCCTTGGTGCCTGCCTTCAGGCACACAATGCTTTGGCTTTCTAACCTGGTGCCTGCCTTCAGGCACACAATGCTTTGTACTTCTCCCAGCCTGGTTCCTGCCTTCAGGCACAAAATGCTTAGGAGGTGGCCTCCCTGACTAACTTGCCAAGCCAGGGAAACTTCTGTGCCTCCACATCTCGCCCCTTTTGATTATGATTACAATTTTTTGTAATCACATAAAGCTCATTCATAGAGATATAATGGGGTTTCCAGGAATGGGCATGACATCTTCTTAGGCTGGTCCACCCACACTGGAGTCCTAAAAGCAAAACACAAGATATAGCACTAAGTAAGAGCCATTTAGCTATAGAGGGAATAGAAAATATGTGACACCAGGAGCTTGGGTCTAGCCATTGCAAATGATTTTGTAGAGAATTGATAGCCTTGGTTTGCTCTTCATTGATTCAGGTGGCATGGAGTGTTTCCAAAATTTGTGTTTTTAGATTATCCACATCGTTAATTAAATTATCATGAAATGCTCACCACAAATGTTTTTTGACATCATTCCAAGTGTGGCATGTATGATTCCATTGTAAAGGAGTTACACTGATGGGCATTATCTGTGAATCACATCTTAAGGTAAGGTGCTGGGCAAGGACATCTTGCCATTCACCTACAAATTCAACTGCAGCCTCTAGGGCTTGAAGTTGGGTTAGGATTTTCTGATCAATGCTTTGTTGAGTAATAAACTGTTGACATATTTTCAATAGCAGAATTTACAAAGTGAGCTGTTTGCACAGTTTGGTGATAGCTACTATAGACAAAGTACAGGAGGCTAAAATTACAACAGCAGATATAAGAGCTGCAATTAGAGTAAATATTAAATGGGACACGAATTTTTTTAAAAGCCTGTCCAAGAACAACAGGAGAGGAGGAAGATTGCCATTCTTGAGTTAAACTCAATGGTAGAAATATTTCAGCTTGTTTCATTAAGAATAATATATTTGTTATATTCCTCTCAGTTATGTTAGTGTTTGAAATACAAGAAGTAAAATATGAATTGTTTGAGAAGGCAATGTAATGATCAGAATAGGTAATATTAAGGGAATCACTGATTAGGAATACATAAGGATGCATAGTGCAGACTAGGACATCAAGAGTACAGTTATGAGTGAAAGTAATATTTGTATGCTTGGAGGAGTTATAATTACCATGCCTGATGGATACTTTCTGGAAGACATGTTCTAACCACCACATGGTACACTGCAGTGGCCAGGAGTTGAGTTGAGGTGCGGGAAGACTTAATGAGCCATTGGTCCAAATGATAGGTTCAGAGGAATTTGCCACAAGGGCAGAGTGATTTCTGACCCAATGAACTAATTGTGTGTGGTTCCCAGACATGAGATGTCTGACAGGGCTCCAATAAATAATAGAGTGGTTATGAATGAAAAGGACATGGGGATTTTTGTCACTGCATGCTTCTCAATTGAGGGGTGCACCCATGGGTTTATATTTGTTGCATCTAGATGCACAAGGGGAATCTGGAGCCAGCACAGAAACATTATACTGGTTAGTTTCATTTCCATAAGTGTGGCTCCCTGTGGATATGAAAGTGAGTGTCTGGGAGGCATTATGTAGCCAGACATGGTTATGGGGTTTGATGCAATATTCACTGGTTTAAGATAGATAAAGGGGAAGATGAGAGGAGGTTAAAGTTAAACTATTGTTAGCTAAGGTCCATTGACTGCCATTAATTAGAAGACTGCTAGGAGGTACATGCACTCCACCTAGCCAAGTTGTAACATTTTGGGTGACAGGGAAAGGGGAGTCCACCAAAGTTACTGGGTGGAAGAGAGGGGGGTCTAAAATGTGTGCCCAATACAGGTGGGCAGAGACACATGGGGATAGAAAGGAGAACAAGGAAAGGAAGATTAAGGTTACCACACTCTGGCAATGGATAACAGAAACCATTGCCAGAAACAGCGTTTCTGGAGTTACAGGGGTGCTGGTTTTCGCAGCACTGCTTCAGCCTTTTGAGTAGTTTTCTTCAGGACTTCTTACACCATCAGTGGGGACTGCTGAGGTGTAAACACAAGCATATCCCCATTCCCAGGGAGGTTAAAACAAAACCTTCAGGCAAAGCTTTCAATAGCCCTTTAGTAAATGGGCTTGAGGCACAATTCTAGTGTATGTTCTTCTTGAGTTCTTTGTAAGTCTGACAAGTTAATGGCTCAAACACTCTTTGGTTCTGCTGGTTAAGCATAATGGGTCAAACAAGATCACCAGCCAGTGCTGCTTCACACAAATGGTGTTGTAAGACTGGTGAGGCACCTCCAGGGAGAGGAGGTAGTGGAGGTGGTAAAGGAGGAGGAAGAGAGGGCCAGGTCATGGTTGTTTGTCCTCCACCTTTATCAGCTGTTGGAAGGGGAGCCAAGGGCTCAGAAGGTGGAAGACACTCATTGGAGACAGCTGTGGTCTCCCTTTTAGGTACCTCAGTTTCAGAAAGCTCAGTTCCAGCAATATAAAGAGAGGTCAGGGCAGTGCAAACAAGAGCCCATGTAGTAAATGTCTTAGAGGAAATTTTCTGTCTGTGCTCAAAATCACATTTTAAATTCCATCCAATTTGTTCCCAGACATCTCGATCTAATGTGTCCTCATCAGGGTACCAAGGTTATGCTGAACATCATGTAATAAATAATGCAAAGTGTCCTGAGAGACAGAAGCTCCACTAGCCTGCAGCAGCCATTGTAGGATTAACAAATACTGGTGCTGGGGAACAGTAAGAGACTGACCCATATCATTGAGTGGCTGAAACTACTGAACCACCACAAATAAATCACTTGCACTTATTGTGGAGCTTCCAAATGTTGTGGTCAGGATTGGAATGTCCTCACATGGGGCACCAATTGTGAAAGAAGGGAGCTGACTCCATCTCTCTGTTCCTGCAAGAAGTTCTTTATTGGCTTTTTAGCACAGGATTATATAGCATAAGCATTCTTTGGGCTACATAATTGTTTTTCCTGTTTCCCCAGGCAACCACGTTTGTTCTAAAATCACAAGAATAGCATGTTTACAATCTTTGGGTGCAAGCTTGAGGACAATAGTAATCTCAGGGAACAATCTCTTCTGAACCAGGTGGTAAAGCAAGGGCATGGAAGGAGCCTGGCATCATTTTCTAACTTAATTGTCTGCCATCAGGTGCACAGTTCCTCAGTGCCTGCCTTCAGGCACACAATGCCTTGGCACCTGCCCCCAGGCACACAATGCCTTGGCGCCTGCCTTCAGGCACACAATGCTTAGGAGGCATCCTCCCTGAATAACTTGCCAAGCCAGGGAACATTCCATGCATTCACATGGGGTGACAATGGGATTGGGAAAGCCATAGGGACCACACTCCCCTTTGTCGAGTTTATAGATGGATGAGTGGAAAAATGGGGGAAGGAAACAAACAAACAAACAATTGCACCCAGTGTTCTTTTTTACTTTAATTGCTCTTCACTTTAATTATTATTCTTGTTATTTTTGTGTGTGTGGTAATGAAGGGGTCAGAGATTAATTTTGGTGATGAATGCACAGCTGTGTAATGGTACTATGAACAATCTAATGTATGATTTGTTTTGTATGACTGCATGGTATGTGAATATATCTTAATAAAATGAATATAAAAAATTACACTCCACAATTTATCTGTTCTTAGTAGATTATCATTTCTACTTCACTAGTTGCTATGTATCTCCAGGTCCCCTACATTCTACAATATAAAACATTTATTTTACATTTTTCATGGGTCTCATTAGTGGTAACATACAATATATCTCTTTTTGTGCCTGGCTTATTTCACTCAGCATTATGTCTTCAAATTTCATCCATGTTATCATATGTTTCATAACCTCATTTCATCTTATTGCTGCATAGTATCTCACTGTGTTTACATACCACATTTTGTTTATCCACTCATCTGGTGAAGGACATTTCAATTGTTTTCATCTATCAGCAATTGGGAACAATGCCACCATGAAAATCAGTATGCAGATATTTGATTGTGTCAGTGCTCTCAGATCTGGGTAAATACCAAGAAGTGAAATTGCTGGATTGAAGGGTAACTCGATATCTAGTTTTCTAAGGAAATGATATACTGTCCTCTAGCATGGTGGCACCACTATACAGTCCCACCAGCAATGAGTAATAGTACCAATTTCTCCACATCTTCTCCAGTATTTGTAGTTTCCTGTTTAATGGCAGCCATTCTAATTGGTGTGAGAGCATATCTCATTGTGGACTTAATTTGCATTTCCCTAATAGCTAGTGAAGATGAACAATCATTTCATGTATTGTTTAGCCATTTGTATTTCCCCTTCAGAGAAGTCTTTTCATATCTTTTGCCCATTTTATAATTGGGTTGTCTGTACTATTGTCATTGAGTTGTAGGATGATTTATAGATACAAGATATCAGTCTTTTATCATATATATGGTTTCTAAATATTTTATCCCATTGAGTTGGCTCTTCACTTTTTTTGAAAAATTCCTTTGAGGTACAGAAGCTTTCAGTTTGGAGGAGTTCCCGTTCATTTAGTTTTTCTTTCATTGCTTGTGTTTTGGTGTAAGGTCTAAAAAGCAGTCTCCTAATACAAGCTCTTAAAGATGTTTCCCTATATTACCTTCTAGGAATTTTATGATACTGTCTCATATTGAGGTCTATGACACACTTTGAGTAAATTTTTGTGTTGAGTGTGAGGTAGGGTCCTCTTTCATTCTTTGGATTTGGATATCAATTTCTCCCAGCCCAATTTGTTGAAAAGAGAATTATATTCCAGTTCAGTTGGTTTGGGGGCCTTATCAAAGATCAGTTGACCATAGAACTGGAGATCTATTTCTGAATTGTTAATTCAATTCCATTGATCAATATGTATATGTTTGTGCCAATGCCATGCTGTTTTGACTGCTGCAGCTTTATAGTGAGTTTCAAAGTTCAGAAGTGTAAGTCCTAATCATTTTTCTTGTTTAGAATATTTTTAGAAATTTGACCCATCTTTCACTTCCAAATAAATTTGGTATCCAGCTTTTCCAAATCTGCAAAGCAGGTTGTTGGAAATTTGATTAGAATTACATTGAATCTGTGGATGAGTTTGGGTAGAATTTACATCTTGTATACATTAAGCTTTCCTACCCATGAACATGGAATATTTTCCATCTTTTTTTTGGTCCCCTTTTATTTCTTTTAGTAAAGTTATGTAATTTTCTATGTATAGGTCTTTTACATTTGTGGTTAAGTTTATTCCTAGCTACTTGATTTTTTTAATTGCTACTGAGAATTGAATCTTTTTCTTGAGTGTCTCTTCAGTTAGATCATTTCTAGTGTATAGGAACATTACTGACTTAAGTGCATTAATCTTGTATCCTGCTATTTTGCTAAATTTGTTTATTAGCTCAGGTAGCTGTGTCATTGTTTTCTCAGGGGTTTCCAAATATAAAATCATATCATCTGCAAATAATGACAGTTTTACTTCTTCTTTCCAATTTGGATGTATTTTATTGCTTTGTCTTGCCAGATTGCTCTGGCTAGTACTTCCAGCACAATGTTGAATAACAGTGGTGACAGCATTCACCGTTCTCTTTTTTGTGATCTCAGCAGGAAGGTTTTCAGTTTCTCACCACTGAGGATTATGCTGGTTGTGGTTTTACATATAAGCCCTTTATCATATTGAGGAAATTTCCTTCAATTCTTACCTTTTGAAGTTTTTCTATCAGAAAGGATGCTGGATTTTGTTGAAATTTTTTTCAGCATATATTGAGATGATCATTTGATTTTTCCCTTTTGATTTTTTTTAATTTGTTGTATTATATTGATTGATTTTCTTATATTGAACAACTCTTGCATGCCAGGAATAAACCCCAATTCATCATGGGGTATGATTTTTTTAATGTGTTTTTGGATTTGATTTGGTACTATTTTGTTGAGAATTTTTGCATCTATATTCATGAAGGAAGTTAGCCTGTGGTTTTCCTTTCTTGTAGCATCTTTACCTGGTATTGGTATTAGAGTGATGTTAGCTTCATAAAATGAGTCAGGTAGTGTTCCATTTTCTTCATTTTTTTAGAGAGTTTGAAAGAATGATGTCAGTTGTTTTTGGAAAGTATCATAGAATTGCCCTGTGAAACCATTTTGTCTAGGGCTTTTATTTGTGGGAAGATTTTTGATGACTGATGGTTCTCTTTGCTTGTGATTAGTCTGTTGAGGTCTTCTATTTCTTCTCTCATAAGTCTAGGTTGTTCATGTGTTTCCAGGAAGTTACCCATTTCCTCTAAATTATCTAGTTTGATGGCATACAGTTGTCACAGTACACTCATGATGCACCAATATGACTACTCTCTCATTCATTATTTTATTTTTTGTTTTATTTTTCATTTTTTTTCATTCTAGCTAATGGCTTGTCAATCTTATTGATCTTCTCAAAGAACCAACTTTTGGTTTTATTATTTTCTCTTTTGTTTTTTTCCATATCATTTATTTCTGATTTAATCCTTGTTATTTCTTTTCTTCTACTTGGTTTAGGGTTAGTTTGTTCTTTGTTCTCTAGCTTCTTCAGTTCTTCCATTATTTCTTTGATTTTAGCTCTTTCTTCCTTTTTAATATATGCACTTGGAGCTATAAATTTCCCCCTCAGTATCACCTTTTCTTCTTCCCATAAGTTTTGTTGTGTTGTGCTCTCATTTACATTCATCTCTAGATATTTAGCAATTTCTCTTGCAATTTCTTCTTTAACACACTGACTATTTATTAATGTGCTGTTTAACTTCCAGATATTTGTAAATGTTTGAGATCTTTGATGGTTATTGATGTTGAGTTGTATTCAGTTATGTTCAGAGAATGTGCTTTGAATAATTCCAATCATTTATAATTTATTGAGGCTTGATTTATATTCCAACATATGATCTATCCTTGAGAAAATTCCATGAGCACTAGAGAAGAATGTGTATCCTGGTGATTTGGGATGTAATGCATTATATATGTCTAAGTCAAATTCATATATCACTTTGTTTAGATTTTCAATTCCCTTATTTTTCCTCTCTCTGGTTGATCTATTATAGGAGAAAGTGATGTATTAAAATCTCCCACAGTTATAGTGGAAGGATCTATTCTTTCCTTCAGTTTTCCCAGTGTTTTTCTCATGTGCTTTTGGGCACCTTGATTTGGTGTACATTTGTGATTGTTATTTTGTCTTGTGTCGTTTCCCCTTTTATTAGTACATAGTGTCCTTCTTTGTCTCTTATAACATCCTTTCAATTAAAGTCTACCTTATCTGACATTAATATTGCTACCCTTGATTTCTTTTGGCTGTAGCTTGCATGGAATATTTTTTCATCATTTCATTTTCAATTTCTGTGTGTTTCTGGGTCTAAGATGAGTCTCTTGTAAGCAGCATATTGATAGTTCATACTTTTAATCCATTCTGCCAATCTATATCTTTTAACTAAGGAGTTTAATTCATTCAAATTCAATGTTACTATTGTGAAGGCAGTTCTTGAATCAGCCATCATACCCTTTGGTTTTTATTTATCAGATACATTTTTCCCTCTCTCTCATTATTTCCTTTGTTTTCCCCTTAAAAATCTCTTAAGCTCTGTGCCCTTCTCCAGACCTCTCTCTCCTTTCTTTTCTTCTCAGATGGGAGTGTTCCCTTTAGTATTTCTTGTAGGGCAGTTCTCTTTTTAGCAAATTCTTTCAGCATTTGTCTGTGAAAATTTTAATTTCTCACTTATATTTGAAGGAGGGCTTAGCTGGATAAAGAATTCTTGGTTGGCAATTTTTCTTTTTCAGAATTTAAATATACCGTACCCCTGCCTTCTCACCTTCATGTGGCTGCTGAGTAGTCACTACTTAGTCTTACATTGTTTCCCATGTATATGGTAAATCACTTCTCTCTTGCTGCTTTCAGAACTTGCTTCCTCTCATCAGCATTTGACAGTCTGATCAGAATGCATCTTGGAGTGTGTTTAGTTGTATTTATTCTATTTGGATTTTGTCAGCCATCTATGCTTTGCTTATTTATGTCATTTATAAGGATTGGGAAATTTTCCCCAACAATGTCCTTGAATACTCTTCCTAGTCTTTTACACTTCTTAACCTGTTTTGAAACTAAAATTATTCTTATAATTTTACACTTCATGTTATCCATCATTTCCATTTCAAATTCTTTGATATTTTTCCCCATTCATTCCTTTTGCTTTCAATTCACAACACACCTTCTTTGAGTTAGCTTATTTCCTCCTCTACTTCTTCAAATCTGGGGTTATGTGACTCAAGAATCCTTTTAATTTGATCAATAGTTTCTTTTATTCCCATAAGATCCATTTTTTTATTTACTATTTAAAAGTCTTCTTTATGCTCTTCTAGGGTCTCCTTCATGTCCTTTATGTCCTGAGCCTTGACATTGGTTTTTGTGATTACTTCTTTGATTGCTGCAAGTTCTGTGTCTTCTCTGTTTTTATTTTTTAATTTAGACATTTGGTTTATCCATATCTTCTGGTTTCTTCACATGTTTAAAATTTTCCATTGTTTTTTGCCTCTTGGTATTTGATAATCTTGATAGGGTTCTTCTACAATATGCAGGTTTATTTAAAAAATTTTCTATAATTTGACAGAGTTACAGTTTGGTTGAGTGCACTTTCCCTGATCTTCCAGAAAATGACACACTGCAGCCACCTCTTTCCCCTCAATCCAGTTCTCAAATTCATCTATACACCAAGTGTGGGCCCAAACTAATGAGAGGTCCAATCAGTGCACAAACTTTCCATGTCCAGTGGTGACTGACAGACCTTTGGTTGGTGGGTTGTGTCCTGTGCAGTTTTACAGGGAGACATCTCTAAGACCCAGTACATGCAGCCTTTCCTGTCATTTCATGTGGAACACCCTGGTGCTGCAGAACATAACTCATTCAGTTCAAATTCCCCAAATTCCCTCCCTGCTCTGGGCCCACAAGTCCCTGGGATTGGTGGAAGGCTCTTGGCATTTCCATGCAGCCTCCCTGCCTCTAGGCTGTGCACACTGGAGGCTTCCATGAAGGTGGATTTTGTGTCATCACAAGCCAGCCAAATCCCAAATTCCCACATGAAATTCTCAGCCACAGCACTGTGAAGGAGTTTGCAGCTGGCTGATTGGGGAATGGAAACTACCCACTTCTGCAATTTTCTGCCTGCTGCAGTGGTCTGTCCCTGGCATGGGGGCTCTTAGCTGTGGGTGTACAAAAGGGTATTATCCACACCAGATACTGAGGTGGGTTTCAGGGTATGGAAGCTACACCCCACCATGCTCTACTGTGGGACTGGCTGCTGGTCCCCAGTGGCTTTCTGGGTCTTATACTAACTTGGCTCCAAACAGTCTCTTGCTTTCTTTCCACCATGCTCAACTGTGGCTCCAGCTGACAATTCCCTGGCAGCTTTCCAGGTCTTAGACTAACCCACCTCCAAACACAGTCTCTCAGTTTCTACCCACAACTCTCAACTATGACTCCAAATGTCATTTCATTGGCTTTTTGGACCCACACATCTCTAAACACATCTCTCAGTTTCTCCAAGCATACAATCACTGTAGATGTAGAAGTCCCAGCACAGTTGTTGGAACCATGGAGCTGCTATTCTGGAGCACTATCTTCTTTTATTAGTTGTACTTTCCATGAAGGAGAATTTTGCTCTCTTCCCTAGTCCACCATCTTTGATCCTCTCTTCAATTGCTTTTTATACCCATGAGAGACAAAGTGAGTTAATCACTTTAGTTAAATTGTAAAAGGTCTGGAGAATTTCAGTAGTTTATCTTACTTTCTTTATGATTTACATTCTGTGATACCTGGGAAAAGTGCCTCCCAGTCTATAGAGATAGACAAAAGTCTTATTTATATCTAGGAGGCTTGGGGCAATATATTACAGCTTATTTACGTGTGGGTGCAGGATATACATTTATATATTACTGTAGAACTTACCTTCACATCTTACTCCTTTGTGAGACTAAAATTGTTTACCACATGCCTACTTTACCACCTGCATACTTCCTGTTTTAAGGTTACATTTCAAAGTTGCTTTAAGGTTATATATTAAGGCTAATTTATGATTTCTGCCTGTCTTGCAGTTTTAAGGTTATATTAAAATGCTTGCTTACAGTTATAAGGTTATATTAAAAAGGTTACTCTTATGGCCTTTTTCAGACTTGTTTTAAAGTGACACTGTAGAAGTTTTGTTAATGAATGGTAGTTCTGGCAGCAAAACATTTGGCAATAACTAATAGCACTGAATTTTATATTTGAATGTAGATAAAAGGGGAAATTTTAGGTTGTACTTATGTTACTAGAATAAATTTTTATAAAAACTCCATGGGACATGCTTCAGCCTGACTCAACCCCAAGCCCAAAGAACATGACAAGCAAAATATTCCCCATGAGTTTAATAGGGACTTACTAACAGGAGGATTCTTCCTAATGGTGGACAGATGAGAAAGGAAGTCAATGATCTATACAAACAAGAGAAAGAAGAGTGCCTTATATATCTCAGCATAGCTTCACTAGATGTGGTTACAGAGAAACCTCAGATGAGTTCCTGAAAGTTGATTACCAAATGTGATTAGGTTCAATGACCTTTAATGACTTTTCTCTGGTTATATGTGCTCAAGCCTCCATCCTTTTCCCTAAGGGATTGTGTGGGCACTGACCATGGGCTTCCAAAGTCCACCCCATGCAGCAGTTTGCATTTCACTTGTTTTGGATATATTATGACCCTCAGAAACTCCATATCCTTTAATGCAATCTTGTGGAGGCAGAGTGATTAGTCTGTTGATTAAGTTGGGAACATTTGATTAAATTATTTCCTTAAATATGTTGACTCTGCTCACTCAGTGTACATCTGAATTAAATCACTGGATTCTTATGAGAGAGCTCACACACAGGAGCACAGAGCAGCTGAGAGGAGTATTTTGGAGAGAAGATAAGTGCTAACACTGATGCTGACACTTGGAAATGCTTGGAGACATTTCAAAATGATAGCCCAGAGTTTCCTCCAAAGAAGCTAAGAGAAAAAAGCCAAGAGACATTTTGTAGAAAGTCATTTTGAAATCAGAACCCAACAGCAAAAGGATGAGCAGATGCCAGCCCCATGCCCTCCCAGCCAACAGATGTTTTACAGATGCCATCAGCCTTTCTTCACTGAAGGTATCCTCTTGTTGATGCCTTAGTTTGGACACAATTCTGGCCTTAGAACTGTATACTTCTAACCTAATAAATCCCCTTTATGTAAGATAAATTTCTGGTATTTTGCATAACAGCTGCACTAGAAATCCAGAACAGATTGGGTGGGTGCTGACCCATTGGTTGCCACAATCCATGACCATACAACAGTATGCATTTACCATAGGACAGACATATTTATATTCCACAACAGCAATATAAGAGAAAATAGAACATTAGTAACTCCCACACATAGATATAACAACTTCACAAAGTAGTACCACCATGGCCAATGAAAAGATTAAAACATTCTGCTGATAATTGATAAGATCTGTGATTTCGGTCTTTCTTTTCCAGACTTTCTGATATGTTGAATTCTGTCAGCAAAGTATTCCATGCAGTCCAATTACAGGGATCACAGGCTGGTGGAATGGGTAAAGACAGAACAGCATTGAGATATATTTTAACAAAGTCTTATCAAAATCTGTTACAGTCATGGTTTGCCCTAAAGCAAAATTCCCCTCTGGCTGTGTACTAGTGAAACAAAGAAAAAGTTATCTACTTCCAATATAGAGGAGAGGGATAGTCATAGAAAAAAATTCCCATTACCATAGGGAGAAATTTGAAGTTCCAGAAACCTGTAGGGCAAATTTCATTAGATTTCAAAGTCTGAGAGCCACTCATTTTCAAATACCATATGTTTTCCCTGAAATTGCAGGGAAATTTCTGGGGTTACATCCATTGATAACCTAGGCATGAGTGTTTGTAAAATCATACATGTTGTTCCCTGGAGAACTTGGGTTCCTATGTTAATGATATAAATATTAAATTTTGTTGACCCTGATACCCCAATGGGCTTAGGATTCACAGCCAGTGCAGCTGCATTGACCAGAACCATGACCAATCAACCTTATTTTCCCTACTTTCTAATGCTTATGGCACAGGCAAGGGCAAAGTATTTTCATTACCTTCTTATGGTTGTAGCATTGCTAGTCCTTTTACCTCAATTTGCAGTACTTGTATGGGTCCCACAGTTACCAATTCAACAGGGGCATGAGCAGCTGCTCAAAGTAGTGAACTGAGGTGGTGAGGACTGTATATAACAAATGGTTACCCTGCTGCAGGGATTGTTTGTCATCTTTTAGCTAATCTTCCAAAACTCCATTCATTCTTTAACAAGAAACACTATTACTCTGCACTTGTGGCAGGCACTCTAAATGACTTCCCACATTTTCCCCCATGAGGGGCAGCCAACAACGGTCCATTGCTGTTGCTTCCACGTGACTATCCACACTGTTAAGCTAAGTACACTGCACAATTGTCAGTATATCTCCTGGTTCATGAAAAATGTCAATCCATTCATCCATTAATTCAGCCCATTGGCTGCTTTGCATAGTCCCATTTTCCCGTAATATACTGTCCAAACTAGTTTGCACAGCTACTGCCATCCAGGTTACAGGCTGTCCATGTGCTGATCCATTAGTATACCAGGCAGACTCAGGTATACTGCCACATCCATCAGTGGTGGACACAGAAACAGCTACTTCAGGGGGGATCAGGAGGGAGTTGCAAATGTTGTTCTTCCTGAAAGGAAGCTCATCCTAGAATATAATGCATTTCTGTACTTACAGGGCTGTTGTGAGACTCTACATTGCAGCAGATAGGCTTTCAATTTTTTCAGAGTGCTCAAATGAGCACTCACTGAATGCAGTATATTTGCTCTCTCATTTATCCACTGCAGTATTGGGATGGCAGTGCACAATTACACAGCATATTTTTGGGTTAGTCCTTCAATTTGCAGCAGGACATTATAGGCAGTACATAGTTGTTTTTCTAAGGGGCTATATCATAGTTCCCTTCCAAAGCTGAGACCAAAATCCAAGGGGAAATCATTTTGCCTGTTGCCTTTGCCACAAGCCCCACTGAAAGCCAATACCAGTACTGGTCATAACAATGCACAGCCAGCATCTACCCCCTTAAACATTGAGCCTATGTGATGGCTTGTTTAGCTTTTTCAAAAGCATACCTCTGTGAAACATCCTATTTCCATGTTTTCCTTTCCTAGCTAGGACATGCAAAGGTTTTAGAATCTGCACTAAATGCAGTGTAAATGACCTCCAATAACCCAAAAAAACTAAGGGAATCTATGAGCTGTCTAGAAGTATGCGGAGTGGGGCAATTTTTCACTCCACTCTACTGGAAGTTTCCACATTTTTAAATCTTGAACTAGCAAACCATGGCAAAGAGTGGGAATATGCAGATATCCTTGTGGAAGAATGATAAATGTCCACTGTTGTCCTTTCTGCATGAAGGCAAGCACAGGCTGGCTTGAGGGATATACAGAAATGCTAAAAATATTCATTAGCAAGGTCCAACACAAAATGAAATTGGCCTAATTGATCACTTAACTCTTGAAGTTAGTTCTATGTGGCCTCTGTTCCCCAGTGTCCCCATATATTGTCCTGACTTGGGGATCTTGACCTGTCCCCTATGCTAGGGGAAAGGGGCTACCCAAACCTCCTCTACTGGGGGTACAGAGGGGTTTATAAATGGTGTTGGCTGTGTCTTTCAGCCAGAATCCACCTCCTTCTCTAGTGACCTGGTTTCAAGCTTAATAAACCTCTGCTCTTTGGGCAGCTTGCTCTACAGTTTAACTAATACTGCATTTGGCCACATATCAATATCCTTAATTTTATCTCCAGCAGCTATTAGCTCTCTCCATATATGCCTTGCTTCAGACCATCATTTCCCTCAGGACATGACCCATATCTCTGACTCCAGCTGTCCTTCACCTTAGGCAATCTGTCTCTCTTAGATATGCAAACATTTGAGCAGCAAGATGGAATGCCCTATAAATTGGCTAGGAATGGGTACCAAAATCCCATATCACTGACTGTGAGCAGTATGTAGAATTATATCATTATTTCCTCTAGTGTAAGTTACACTATCTGGTCCAATGTCACCCAGCATATAAATTTCATGCTTCATCTCTAGCCCACACAATACATCTAGTAGCTCATCAATGGTATTCCAATAGGGGTTTTGATGAGGCAAGTCCCCCTCATGAGGCCACACCTCCTTATACTGGAATATAATCCAATCAAGTAGCAAATCTGTTTCCATTTTAGGAGCTAACAAATATATGTGTTGATGCAGGGAAGGATGGGTGGTGAGAGAGGACAATTTACTCATCTCATACCCCAAAAGTAGTATGCCATCTGCTTTGGCATCCCACAGTCACAGTAGCCAATTTGATAAAAGTTCCTTAGGTTTTGCATATACTGAGTCCCAATTTCTCATAATACAGAAGCAGTAAAATCTTACATTGTAACAGGTATTCTTTGCTCAATGGGTGTGACTGGGGCTGTGACCAAATCAGCAGCATCATACTGATCCACCTGAGGGCCCAGTTGTGCTGGGACATGCCCTGACTTAAACTTACCTTGGACAAAATGGAGAACAAGTGTACACCCTTCATCCTCCTTCTCCCAGTCAGATTTGGTATCCTCAAGGGAAGAAAAATCCTTTGTGACCCAAGCCTTGGGATCTCAATCAGGGGAATTTAGAATATGTCTTACTTGAACTTTAGGTAACTTCTTCCTCCTTACCCTAGAAACAGTGATTTGCTAATACTTCCAAATTTTCATCTACTCAGCATCACCTCTCATTTAAAGCATCTTTCAACTCCAATTGGACTACCTGTGTATCCCTCTCTAACTTAAGTTCCTCTTTCCTGCAGCAAACTGCCACTTTGGCTAACCAGGTCTCTTCTGCAGCTGATCACAGGGACTCCAAATGTTGTCAGGCTACAGCTGTGATGACCTGGCAGCTTTGCTTTTCTTTATGAGACCCTAACTATCCTGTGGTCTGTGAAAGGAGGGCTTTTAGTCCAGTTGGGGAGTTATAAACATCTCAATACTCCCTCAGTGGTCCCCATTTGTCTAGGATGGTTGCCAAACCTCCCCACATGGAGTTTCAGGCCATCCTGGGATCACCCTTGAATATCTTCCATTCCCACTATTCATTCTCTCTCTGGCCAGAGGTTATCTGGCCTCCTGGCTGGCTCACCAAATGCTCCAACCTGACTCAACCCCAAGACTAAAGATCACACCAGACCAAAATTTCCCCATGACATTTAGTAGGGAATTACTTCATCCCAATGAAGGACAGTTGGGAAAGAAATCCAATGATCCACACAAACAAGAGGAAGAATAATGACTTATCTAGCTCATCAGAGCCTTGTTAGATTTGGTTACAAAGGAACCTCAGCTGAGTCTCATGAAAGTTGATTTCAGGAGAGACACATGAGATTTACTTACAAAGGAATCTCAGCTGAGTCTGGTGGAATTTGATTACCAACAGTTAGGCTAAATGGCCTTCAAAAAATGTGTTCTGGCCACATGGGCTGCTACATGCTCAAGACTGTCTAAGGAAGGGGGTGGGTGCTGATTCCTAGGCTGCCATAGGACTATGTAACACAAAGAGTGAACCCTAAAGTAAACTCTGGACTATAGTTAATAGTACAATTTTAAATATTGGCTTTCATAAATTGTAAGAATGCAGCACACTAATGAAAGATAATAGTAGAGTGGTATATGAAAACCTTATATTTTATGAATATTTTTATGTAAATCTCCCTGGCATTTTTAGATATATTTTATATATGCTGGATAAGAGCTCATTTGTTAGATGTTTGTGTAGCAAATATCATCTCCCATATTTGTGGCAAGTTTCTTTTTTTTTCAAATCCTTTCAATGAAATTCTTTAGATAAACTTGGATGAATTTAAGCATTTCTTAAATTTAATAAGTTCTCATTTCTAGATCTCTTCCTTTTTTCCATTTGATTATATCTGCACATATAATTTTTCTGCAAAGATTTAGTTAAATATAATCAGTATTATACCTAAAAATGTTTGTCCATGTGTTTGCTACTTTATGTGTATCTTGGTTTTACATGATTAATTAATAATCTTTTTAAACCTTATATTTTTACCAATTTCATGAAAAATCACATGGATTATGATGCACACTCTGGAAAAGTGATAGCTTTACAATACTGAAACTTTAAATTCAAGAACATGGTATATGATTACATTTAATTAAGGTTTCTCATAATTCAACATATTTCACTCATATTTTAAGTATTCTGCCAATGAAGTATGCTTTGACACATTTTCTGAGTCTGAAAAAATTGTAATACTCAACATTTGTGGCAGCATATAGAGATACCTATAACTTTTATTTATCTATCTCATTTCCAGAATCCTTGCTAAATTGTTAAGATGTCTTTTTAAATCTAAAATTTTTGTTCAATACTTATTTTTATTTTTCACAACCATAGTCATATTCTTGCAATGATGACTGTTTTGTGGCTTAATTTCAAACCATATATTTTTATTTATTTGTTTTTATATTGCTTAGTGGATACCAAATATATTTGTTAGTAAAAGATATAATAGCAGAAATGCCTTTAGGCATCCTGATTTTAATTCAACATATTTAACACTTGTCTATATACTCTAGTTATTGTTGATGTATATATTTTTAATTATTTTTTATCTTTTCAAGAAATTTTTTCATCATAGTTTTATAGTTTTATTCATGGAAGGTAACATTCATGAATGTTTTCTTCTATATTGAAACCATTAATATATTGAATTGCCATAATAGGTTTCTGAATGTTGGAATTATCTTGCCCTCTTGGAATAATTCAAACATAGTCATGATATTTTTTAATGCTTTGATTTATCAATTCTTTTAAAATGTATGCTCCTCAGTAGGTTTTACCTATCACTTTTTCTCCTAATATCTTTCTATGTGGTTGGTACAAAGTTACAGCAAACTAAGAATCTAAAATATATTGGACTGTTTTTACTTTCCCAGTTCTCCAGAAGATTTTATGTACACTTGAAAAATATGTGCATATCTTAAATATTTGTTATGAATGATCTTTGCAGGTATTTAAGCTGGATATTTTATTTTGTGGAAGTATTTTAAGCAGTGTTTTATTTTCTTTGTTATTTGAGGAATATGTATGCCTTACAATTCTTCCTGAGCCTTTTTCAAATATTTCAACTCTTTCAAAACTGTGTTGCTTTAATGTGTCTTTTATGAATTAGATTATATTCCATAGAGTATTTATCTTTTAAAAAATTCTACTGGAATCATAATAGTATGTAATATTTTATTCTCATTTATGACATCTCTATTTCCCACAATCAATCTTTCTAGAGATCTGTCAAAGTTATTAGATTTTTAAAGAAAATCTTCAAATATATTATTCCTCCCTATTTTATTTCTTTAATAATATGAATTTATTCTCATTAGTATTATGTTTCAGATATTTGACTATTCTAATATCCAATTAATATTTTTAAATTTTTGATATTAAATAGTCTTTAGTGTGTATATATATATATAGTTATTTAGAAGTGGCTTTTCTCAAAGTTAGTATTTTTTAGTTATTGTATAATTTCTTTTTGTTTAGAATGTAAATCCCATAGTAGAGTTGTTTAAAATATGTTGAGATTTGCTACTTGAAATAGGATCAAATCAACTTGAAAATTTATTTCCAGTATGCTTGGAAAGAATATACATACTGAGATTATTTTCTTTTAATCACTGTATCTTTTATCAGTTCTCCTACTTCACTTATCACTGAAAATTATTTGTGGAAATCTGACATTGTGATCCAATTCTTCTTTTAGACTTATCATATTTGTTTTATACATTTTAATCTATATTCTTGCTGCTTACTTTAGAATTTTTGTATTTTACTTTGAAATCCAAAGTTTTACTATTGAATAAAATCACTGTATCTTAGGAAATATCTTTGACTTAAAGACTAATTTGTTTTGGCGTTAATATGACTTAACCAACTTTTTAAATTTATTTGCCTAGATTACCATTTCTACAATGATGTTCAATGTTTCCATTTCCTAATATTTTATATGTGTTTCTAATGAACATTCTATAACTAGATATATTTAATTTAATTCAAATTTTATTGAGATATCCTCACACACCATAAAATCCACCCAAAGTATATAATCAATGGCACACAGTATCATCATATATTTGTGAATTCATCACCACAGTCAACCTTCAAGCATTTTCATTATTCCAAAATAAAGAAAAATATATAAAATATTTCAAATTTAAAAAAATAAAGAGAACACACAAACCATTGCATCACATACCCATTTTACCCCTTGTGTGCATGTGTATGTGTCTGTGCATATATATCCTCATTATTTTATTATTCATCTGCCTCTACACTTGTCCAAGTGAGAATCAGTCACCAGGTTTTCACTATCACATGGTCACATGATAAAAGCTATATAGTTAAATAATTATCACCAAGAATTAATTCTACTGGAGTATTGTTCAACAGATTCAGATATTTCCTTCTTGCTATTCTAATACACCAGAAACTAAAAAGGAATATCTATATAATGCATTAAAATAACCATCATTTGTTTGAACTTTTTTATTTTTTATACAGTTGATTAAGAAAATTTAAAAAATGAAAAAAATATGTTTGAGCTAGTGGAGAATGCAAGGGTGTTGTGCTTCCCCACCTTGATGGTTGCTGATGTATTCACAGACATAGGGGACTGGTGGTTTGATGGGTTGAGCACTTTATCACAGCACTTGCTCTTGGGAAGACTGTTGCTGCAAAGGAGAGGCTGGGCCTCCCTGTGATTGTGCGTAAGAACCTCCTCCCAAATGCATCTTTGTTGCTCAGGTGTGGCCCCCTCTCTATAGATAAGCCAACTTGGCAGGTGAAATCACTGCCCTCCCTCCTACATGGGATCTGACACCAAGGGGAGTGAATCTCCTTGGCAACATGGAATATGACTCCTGGGAAGGAATCTAGACCCAGCATAGTGTGATGGAGATCATCTTCTTGACCAAAAGGGGGACATGAAAGGAAATGAAATATGCTTCAGTGTCAGAAAGATTCCAAAAGGAGCAAAAAGTTCACTCTGGTGGGCACTCTTACACACAATATGGACAACCGTTTTTAGGTTCTCATGAATTGGAATAGCTAGCAATAAATACCTGAATCAAACTACAACACAGAACCCATGAATCTTGAAGACAATTGTATTAATATGTAGCTTATGAGGGGTGAAAATGTGATTGAGAAAGCCATATGGGTCACACACCACTTTGTCTAGTTTATGGATGGATGAGTAGAAAAATGGGGGAAGAAAAAAAGGCATCCAGTGTTCGTTTTTACTTTAATTGTTCTTTTTCACTTTGATTTTTACTCTTATTATTTTTGTGTGTGTGGTAATGAAAATGTCAAAAATTAATTTTGGTGATGAATGCACAAATATATAATGGTACTGTAAACAATTGAATGTATGCTTTGTTTTGTATGACTGCATGGTATGTGAATATATGTCAATAAAAATGAATAAAAATAGAATAACCATCAGATTGACCTCTCAACTCTATTTCAGATTTCTCAGCCACTGAAACTTTGTTTCATTAATTTTCCCTCTTTTTTTCAAGATGGCATTCTCAATCCCATGAAGCAAGAGCCAGGCTTATATACAGGAGTCCTGTCTCACAAACCTGGGAGCCTTATCTCACATAGGAAAGAAGGCAGTAAGTTTATTTGCATAGTTGTCTGAGAGAAAGAGGCTACAGCTGAGAAAAAAAAAGAGGTTATCTGGGGTGACTTAGGCATAACCACAAGTAGGCTTAGCTTCTCTTTGTAAGCTGCCAATACAAGAGTTAACTTATTGAACTGGGCTTCCCTAATGCTTGCAGAAATATCAAGGATTCCACAGGTGAGGAATCTTAAAATTTCCACATTTTTCCCCAGTCCCTCAAGGGTACATTGATAATACATTTTTGTTTTCTGCCCAAGCTATTCTTGGGTGCATTGGGCATCATATTAACCTGCATAGAATAACAAGATCTCATTCCCCATTCTAAGTTCCATGCAACCATGTTGTTTAAATAAATTGACCACATAGGTTATATTAGAAATCATGCTACAGAGAATATAAATTTTGTACCAAATAGACATCTCTTAACAGCCAAAACTCAGGAATAGAAGTGAGTGCTGTAAGAGCTAACAGTCTATGAAAACAAACCACATTGAACACTTTGCACTTCTGCATCATTAATTGCCCAATGTCTGTCCACATTCTATCCACTGATTCCTGCTCTCAAGTTCAATTCTCAGCATTTGTTTAACTTTATTTCTAAGAACTTGATTCTTTTTTGCTTCTGTAAAAGGAATTTTTTCTTAATTTCCTCCTCAGATTGCTCCTTCCTCATGCATAAAACACAACTGAATTTTATGCATTGATCTTGAATTCTGTCACTTAGGTTTACTTGTTTATTATTTCCAGTGGCTTTATTGTAGATTTTTCAGGATTTTCTACTTACAGGATTTTGTCATCTGTAATCAGTGAAAGGCATATTTCTTCAAATTTATTTGCCTTTCATTTATTTTTCTTGTCTAATTGCTCTAGCTAGAACTTCCAGCACAATGCTGAATAACAATGGTGAGAATGGGCATCCTTGTCTTTATCCTGCTCTTAGTGGGAAAGTTTTCAATCTTTCTCTGTAAAGTATGATGTTAGCTGTGGGGTTTTCATATATTACTTTTATCATGTTGAGGAAGTTTCCTTACATTCTTATCCTTTGAAATGTTTTCAACAAGAAAGGCTGCTGAATTTTGTCAAATGCCTTTTCTGCATCAATTGAGAGGATCATGTGCTTTTTCATCTTAGATCCAGAAGGAAGTAAATAGTGGAGTTACAAAATCAAAAATCAAAAATACAGTAGTATTGGTATTTATATTTACCATGTGATGTTTACTGGAAATCTTTATTTCTTCATGTGGTTTCAGTCAATTGTTTTGTGTCCCTTCCTTTCAGCCTGCTCAATTCCCTTTAGCTTTTCTTATAGGACTGATCTACTGGTGATGAAATCCCTCAGCTTTTGATTATCTGGGAATGTTTTCATCACCCCCTCATTTTTACCTTCCAGTTGTTTGTGAATTTTCTAAGTGATGGTTATTGACTTCTATTTGTAGTACATTGTGGTCAGAGAATGTGCTTTGAATAAATTCAATGTTTTTAAATTTATTGAGGTTTGTTATATGTCCCCACATATGTTCTATTCTGGAGAAAGATCCATGATCACAAGAGAACATGTGTCCTGGTGATTTTGGATGTAATGTTCTATATATGTCTGTTAAATTTCTCTATATATCTCTCTCCTTTTTTTGTTTCTCTGTTGGTAGGGCTACCTTAATATCTGAAGTAGGGCAGGCCTTTTATTAGAAAAATATCTCAGCATTTGTTTGTCTGTGAAAAATCTAAGCTGTCCCTCAAATTTGAAGGAAAGTTTTGCTGAATAAACTATTCTTGGTTGGAAATTTTTCTCTCTCAGAATTTTAATTATGTCATGTCACTACCTTCTTGCCTCCAAGGTGGCCACTGAATAGTCACTACTTAGTCACTACTTAGTCACCATAATAAACACAGCCCCTCCTGAGATTTTTTTCTTAAAGAACTAGTCCATTTCCAAATGTGAACCCATGGTTTCCTCACAATGCAGCATGACCACCAGAGTTTCAGCTGGCTCACTCACTCATTTCGGAATGCAGACTCTTGGTTTCACCAAAGACATGGTCCCTGTGGATTTAGCAGACATTGTCTGGCTGGTGTATCACTGAAACTTGTGTTCTGGGTCACTTTCTGTCTTTTATTTTGTATTTTTCACGGAGGTGCTTTTTGTCATGTGTCACCTAGCTGCCATCTTAGGTTCTCTCCATAATATGCTTTAAAGTCAAGAAATGTGATTCTTCCAAGTTCATTCTTCTTTCTCAAGTTGTTTTTGGCTATTTAGAGCCCTTTACCCTTCCAAACAGATTTCATCATTTGACTTTCAATTTCTGCAAAGAAGGGTGTTGGGGTTTTGATTGGGATTTGTATTGAGTCTGTACATCAATTTGGGTAGAAGTGACATCTTAATGATAGTCATTCTTCAAATCCATGAACACTGAATGCCCTTCCAATTACTTTGTATTCTTTGATTTCTTTTAGCAATATTCTGTTGTTTATTGGGTACAGGTATGTTGCATTAGTAAATTTTTTCCTTGATATTTGATTCTTTTAGTTACTATTGTAGAGATATTTTCTTGATTTCCACCTCAGATTACTTATTATAGTACAGAAACAGTACTAATTTTTGTATGTTGATCTTGTATTCTGCCACTTTGCGGAACTCATTTATTGTCTCTAATAGCTTTACAGTGGATTTTGGGGGATTTTTAAATATAAGATCATATTATCTGAAAATAATGAAAGTTTTACTTCTTCCTTTCAAATTTGGAGGATTTATTTCTTTTTCTTGCCTAATTGCTCTAGCTAGAAATTCTAGCACACTGTTGAATAATGGTTGTGACACTGAACATCCTTGTTTTCTTCCCTATCTTAGATGAAAATATTTCAGTCTTTCAACTTTGAGTATGATGATAGCTATGGTTTTCCATATGTTCCCTCTATCCTGTTGAGGACTTTTCCCTCTATTCCTATCTTTCTAAGAGTTTTTATGAGGAAATGATGCTGGTTTTTGTCAAACAGCTTTTCTTCATCAATCAAGATGAACATGTGTTTTCTCCCTTCAATTTGTTAATGTGGTGTATTACATTAATTGATTTTCTTGTGTTGAACCCCGCCCTTGCATAAAACCCATTTGATCATGGTTATAATTCTTTTAAAGTGCTGTTGAATTTAATTAGCAGTATTTTATTTGAGGATTTTTGCATCTATATGCATTAGAGAGATTGGTCTGTAGTTACCTTTTCTTGTACTATATTTATTTGGCATTAGTATTAAGGTGATGTTGAATTCGTAGCATGAGTTAGGTCATATGCCCTCCTCTTCAATTCTTGGGAAGAGTTTGAGAAGGATTCATATAAAATCTTCTTGGAGTGATTGGTAGAGTACACCTGTGAAGTCACCTGGTCCTGGGCTTTTCTTTGTTGGCAGATTTCTTTCCTTGTAATTTTACTGAGATATAGTCATATGCAAAACAATAATCTGAAGTGTACAATTGATTGTTCACAATATCACCATATAGTTGTGCATTCATCTCCCCAATCAATATTTGAACATTTCATTACTCCAAAAAAGTAAGAAAAATGAAAGTAAAAAAGTACACCCAAAACAACCTATCCTCCCAAACCCTCATTATTGATTTACTTTTCTGTCCCTATTTTTCTATTCAACTGGCCATATACTGGATAAAGGGAGTGTGAACCACAAGGTTTTGACAATCACACAGTCACACCATATAAGCACTATAGTTATACACTCATCTTCACAAATCAAGGCTACTGGGTTGCAGATCAATGGCTTCAGGTATTTCCATCTAGCTATTCTAACATACTAAGAACTAAATTATATATATATATAATTCATATATAATATATATATATATATATATATATATATATATATATATATATAATTCATAAAAGTAACCTCTAGAATGATCTCTTGACTCCATTTGAAATCTCTCAGTCCCTGAAGCTTTAATTTGTTTCATTTATCTCCCCCCTTTTGGTCAAGAAGGCTTTTGATACTGCAGTGCTGGGTGCAGACTGATCTCTGAGAGTTGTGTCCCATGTTGCCATGGAGATTTACATCCCTGGGAGTCATGTCCCACATAGCAGGGAGGGCAGCATCTTAAACTCTGTTGGTAGGATTTTGATGATTGATTCAATCTCATTACTTTTGATTGATTTGTTGAGGTGTTCTATTTATTCAAGTGTCAGTTTAGGTTGTTCATGTGTTTCTAGGAAATTGTCCATTTTATCTGACATGTCTAGTTTTTTAGCATACAGTTGTTCATAGCATCCTCTGAATTTTTGTTATTTCTTTGAGGTCCATGGAAATGACACATCTCTCATTTCTGATTTTATTTGCATCTCCTCTTTTTTTGTAAGTTTTGCTAAGGTTTTTTCAATTTTTTGTTCTTTTTAAAGAACCAACTTGTGGTTTTGTTGATTCTCTCTATTGTTGTTGTCCTTGATTTCAGTTAGTTCTGCTCTACTCTGTTATTCCTTTCTTTCTGCTTGATTTAGCATTAGTTAGATGTTCTTTTTCTAGCTCCCATAGGTGTACAGTTAGGTCTTTCAATAGCAATGAGAACCATATTGTGGGTAAGCAGATTTTATAGTAGTTGAAACATAATAGATATCATTCTATGTCTAAGTAAGATAATGACTGATACATTCTAAAATGGAAATAGACCCAAGTATTGGTGGGGGTAAAGATTTCTGTCTATTGAATTCAGGCTAATGAATTAAGAAGTGGAGGAGACAGAAGAAGATTGCAGCATAGAGAGGAGTGGAAGCTAGTTTGCCCCCTGGAACAAGTAAACAACCAGGAACAACTAGTAAATAATCAGGAATAACTGCAGGGGGACAATTGTAACTGTCTACTCATCATACACCAATCTGAATTGGGAGGAATGCCCAAGATTGCAGCATAAAATCTGTAAGTAATAACTGGGAACCCAAGACAGGAAAACCATATCCCCATGGCCAAAACTGCAAACCCTCAAGGTGCTAGACAGCAGCACTTGCTGTGCAAGTGAATATGGCTCATCTGAGCTCCAACTGGGGTTTTTATTAACAAATGTGGACTGCTCAATACAAGCTACAAATCTTCAAAAAGGATACAGAGGGTTTTGGTGATGATTGACTTTGGAGAGCTGGAGGGTGGCCATGGACTGTCCCTGAAGGGGTTTATGCCCCTTTTTTCAGATCAGTGGAGAAAGCCTCAGCCATTTTCAGTTCCAAGAAATCTGACCCACTCAAGGGTGGAGATCGCATAGACAGAGAGATTATTCAAATGTAAATGAACACTCTTTAGGGGGTGTATCTTCCCTAAGAGGGAGAAGGTGCCAGGCTCTACTCTCTACCTTCCATTCAGAACCAGACCCCATATCCTGGGTTAAAAGAGCCACAGGCCACACCACCTTACACCAGTTGGGAGGTACAGGCTGACAGACACCACCAGCTGGGCAGAAAATCACAGAGACTTGAGGCATCACTGTTTGTAACAATCTTCTAAGACACCCTCAGGGAAACTGGATACTATTTCCTCCCTCCAAGACGTGAGCCTGTTCTGGTCTGGGAAAACCTGACTGGGGTAACCAAGGAAACCCAATGCCTAAACAGCAGTTATCTACAACCTGCATTAAGGAAAATGATGTTATGGCCCAGGCAAAGGAATAAACTTACACTTCAACTGACATAAAGGAATTTAAACAACAAATACTAAATCAATTTAAAAAGTTTAGGAAATGGCAAAAGGGATGAAGCATAAAATGAAAACCCTGGGCATACATAAGGTAGAAATCAAAAGTTCAACAAAACACAAGAGATGAAAGAGACAATGTACACATACAACAACAGATCTCAAAAGGTAGAAGAAAATACTCAGGAACTGGAGATCAAGGTACTGAGAGCCCACACACAAAATAACAGGGAAAAGAATGGAAAAATATGGGCAACATCTCCAGGAATTGAATGACAACATGAAATTCAGGAATGTGCATGTCATTGGTGTCCCAGAAGGTGAAGAGAAGGGAAAAGGGGCAGAAGCAATAACAGAGGAAATAAGCAATGAAAATTTCCCATCTCTTATGAAAGACATAAAGTTATGTATCCAAGAAGTGCAGCATGCCCCAACCAGAATAGATATGAATAAGCCTATTGCAAGACACTTAATCTGATTGTCAAACATCAAAGATGAAGAGCGCATTCTTAGTTCAGCAAGAGAAAAGCAATCCAACACATACAATGGAAGCTTGTTAAGTGTGTGTGTGGATTTCTCAATAAAAATCATGGATGCAAGAAGGAAGTGGGGTGATATATTTAAGAAACTGAATGAGAAAAGCCAACAACCTAGAATCCCATATCTGCCAATCTGCCCATCAAATATGAGGGAGCCCCCCCCCCACGTGGGATCAGACACCCAGGGGAGTGAATCTCCCTGGCAACATGGACTATGACTCCCGGGGAGGATTGTAGACCCAGCATCGTGGGACGGAGAACATCTTCTTGACCAAAAGGGGGATGTGAAAGGAAATGAAATAAGCTTCAGTGGCAGAGAGATTCCAAAAGGAGCCGAGAGGTCACTCTGGTGGGCACTCTTACGCACACTTTAGACAACCCTTTTTAGGTTCCAAGGAATTGGGGTAGCTGGTGGTGGATACCTGAAACTATCAAACTACCACCCAGAACCCATGAATCTCGAAGACAGTTGTATAAAAATGTAGCTTATGAGGGGTGACAATGGGATTGGGAAAGCCATAAGGACCACACTCCACTTTGTCTAGTTTATGGATGGAGGAGTAGAAAAATAGGGGAAGGAAACAGACAGACAAAGGTACCCAGTGTTCTTTTTTACTTCAATTGCTCTTTTTCACTCTAATTATTATTCTTGTTATTTTTGTATGTGTGCTAATGAAGGTGTCAGGGATTGATTTAGGTGATGAATGTACAACTATGTAATGGTACTGTAAACAATTGAAAGTACGATTTGTTTTGTATGACTGCGTGGTATGTGAATATATCTCAATAAAATGAAGACTAAAAAAAAAGAAAAAAAATATGAGGGAGGCCTTAAATTACTCTCTGAGAAACAGACAATGACAGAGATTATGAACAAGATACCTGCTCTATGGGAAACAATAAAGGAAGAATTGCAGACAGAAAGGAAAAGAAAGGAGTGAGAGGTTGGGAAAACAATTTTGAGAGATAATAGCATAACAATGTAAGTACACTGATGACTGTGAGTATGGTTGAAAGAGGAAGGTTAGGACCACATGGGACACCAGAATGGAATACAAAAGATAAAGACTGGAACTGTATAACTCAGTGAAACTTAGGGTGCTCAAAAATTGTAATACAATATTCAAATATGTTTTTACATGAGGTAGAACAAATGAATGTCAACATTGCAAGAAGTGAAAAATATGTTGGACTTGGGGGGAAAATAAAATCTATGCAAACTAGAGATGATAATTAACATAAACATTGTATTATACTTCCTTTAATATAACAAAAGCAATATACCAAAGTTAAATGCATATGGAAGGATATAAGGGAAGTGTATGGGACTTCCTGGCATTGATGATGCTGACTTTTTATTCTACTTTAGTTTAATGCTATCTTTCCTTTTGTTGCTTTCTAGCTGTCATGTTTTTGTTTTCTTCCTCTCTCACTTTCTTTTTTTCTTTTCCTTTTGTATCTCTACCTTCTTTGATTCTTCCTTTTTCTTTGTGGAAAAAATGGAAATGTCTTTAAATAGATAGTGGTGATGGTGCTGAATACATAAATACATGACTATACAGGAAACAAATGATTGTTTACTTAGAATGGAATGTATTGTGTGTGAACAAAACCATCTTTAAAAAATGGGTTGATGAAGCAACACTGAGAGTACTATATTGAGTTACATAAGAGAGACACATAAGGACAAATATTTCAGGCTCTCACTGATATGAATTAATTATAATATGTGAATTCATAGACATGAAATTTGAGTTACCAGGAAAGGAATGAGGTTAAAGAATGAGGAGCAGCTGCTCCTTATGAGCAGAATGTTCAGCTAGGGTGAACTTAAATGTTTGTAAATTGGCAGATATGAGAGTAGCACATGGGTAGAATAATTAACAATGCTAAATGGTGTGTGAAGGTGGTGGAAAGCGTAAGCTCAGAGTCACATATATCACTGGAAGAAAATTTGGAGGTTAAAAGTTGGAAATGTATAAAACAGTGAATCTTGTGGTGGACAATGTCCAGTTTAAATATACAAATATTAGAACCTCTCTCATAAACTAGAACAAATGCATGACATTATACCTAGAAGTTAATAATAGAGGAACATATATCTATTGCAAACTATATACTATAGTTAATAGTATTTTAACATACCTTGATCAACAGTAAAAAATGTACAATACCAAAACTATGAAACAAAGTCAGGGCAAGATGGCAGAGTGGTGAGGTGTGGATTTTAGTTACTCCTCCATGGAAATTCATAGAAAGCTGGGAACTGCATTCACAAGACACCATAGAGGAATTTGAGGTTGAACATTCTTCATACAATACTCATGAATGCTTGCAAAGGCAGAGATCAGTGAAACCTGTGAGTTCTCAAGGCCAGGGGGCATATGCCCCTCCCTGTTGGGCACAATCCCATGGGAGAACAGACCATCAGTGCTGGGAAACAGGAGGGAGAACTGCAGTTTCACCACTGATTAACAAACTCAGACTCTGGTACAAAACTACAACCATAGATAAACTGAGACCAGACACCAGAGAATCTAGAAGCAGTCAGCCTGGCAGAGAAGATAAGGCTAGCAAAAACAGCCAAAAAAACAAACAAAATAAAAACAGAGACATTTTGGTGTTCCAAACAGAATCAGTCAGAGATGCAAATCCAGGGGTGAGGACCCTTGCCTGAAAACCCAGTTCTTCTGCTTTCTTGATTGTTCCTTAATTGCTCTCAATTCCTTCTCATTTAGCATTTCAATTGCCCATTAGATCTGTAAGGACTGTAAATAGTCCATATTGGACACTTCTTTTTATTTGCTATTTTTTAAAGTCTTTTTCTCTTTTTCTAAAACTAGTTTTCTATGAATCCTATTACAGAAAGACTTAAAGACTTTCAGTTTGGGCCCAGGCAAGAGGAGAGCTAAGATAGCTCTGAGAGACAAAAATCTAAGTGTAGTGGTGGAGAAAATTTGCTAAACACCATAAATTCCCAAGAAAAGGGGAGCAAGGCCCAGCTCCAATGGTAGCTCTCCCTTTGGGAACTCAGATCCCAGGGACTGGAATTCAGAAACAAGTTTTAATAAGCCATTCCCACTGAAAGGATCAGAGTCACCAAGAGAACTAAAGGCTCCACTCCACCTTACACTGGTGGGGGAACTGAGGGCTGGCAAGTGCCAATTGCTGGAAGCATAGAAGAAGCACAGATTCCAAAGGCCTCACAGGAATGTCTCAATCTCAAGGAAATTCCACACCCTACTCCTGAGACATGGGCCTCTGGGCTGTGGAAACCTGATGGGTTGACAGTATCTGAGGAGACCATCACAAAAATAGGTGACATAGAGGCAGAGCAAGAAACAGAAAAACAAGAGGTGAAAAACTCGATCAACTAAATGTAATTTCATTTAAAGGTCTAGAATAAGCAGAACTGAACACCAAGGGTTAGAGAACAAAGCCAACTAACAAGAAAAGCCTAGGTAAAGAGTGAAAACAAGCTCCAGAATAAACTAATCAAGAAAGGCAGATGCCTAGACAGCTTAAGATAATAAGCCATACTAGGAAACACAAACCTATGGACCAGCCAAAGGAATAAACTAATTCTTCAACCAAGATGCATGAGTTGAAGAAACTATTGCTAATTCAATTCAATGAACTGAAGGAAGAGCTCATTGGGGATGTTCAAACATATCTAAATCCATTCAAAAATCAAGTTAATGAACTGAGGGAAGAGATAGAAGAGATGAGAGATACAAGGAGGACACTGGATGAGTATAAGGAAGAATTCATAAATATTAAAAAGCAAATGGCAGAACTTAAGGGAATAAAGGGCATAATGGAGGAGATGAAAAAAACAATGGAAGGATACAGCAGTAGATTTGAACAGACAGAATAAAGGATCAGTGAGTTGGAAGACCAGACATCTGAATTCACACACACAAAAGAACAGATGGCGAAAAAAAATGGAAAAATATTAGCAGGGTCTTAGGGAGATGAGTGACAATATGAAAAACACAAATATACATATAATGGGTGTTTCAGAGGGAGAAGAGAGGGGAAAAGGGGAAGAAAGAATAATAGAAGAAATAATCACAGAAAATTTGTCAAGTCTTATGAAAGACAGATAATTAGAGATTCAAGAAGTACAGTGCACCTCAAACAGTATAAATCCCAATAGACCTACTCCAAGACACTTACTGATCAGATTGTCCAATGTCAGAGACAGAGAACTCTGAAAGCTGCAAGAGAAAATCAATTCATCACATACAAGGGGAACTCTATAAGACTGTGTACAGATTCTTCCACATAAACAATGGAGGAAAGCAGTGGTAAGATATATTTAAGATACTGAAAGAGAAGAACTTCCCACCAAGAATTCTACATCCAGCAAAACTGTCCTTCAAAAATGAGGGAGAGACTAAAATATTTTCAGACAGACACAGAGAATTCATGAATAAGGGACCAATGCTACAAGACATACAAAGGAGAGTGCTAGAGTTTGATAGGAAAGACAAGAGAAAGAGATTTGGAGAAGTATGTAGAAATGAAGATTACCAGAAAGGGTAAAAAGAGAGAGAGGAAAAAAATAAGATGTGATATATAAAATCCAGAAGTCCAAATGATAGATGAAAAGACTACCCTTACAGTAACAACACTGTTATTTGGGTAGAGAATGAAAATGTATATTGGGGCCCCCTGAGGAGCTGGGGGAGGATGCAGAGGTGATGGACTTCCTCACCTGGATGGTTGCTGATGTTATCAGAAATACTGGAGACCAACTGCTTGATATGCTGAGCCCTCTGACTTGGAGCTTACCCATATGAAGCTAGTTGCTGCAAAGGAGAGGATAAACCTGCTATAATTGTGCCTAAAACTCTCCCCCTGAATGCCTCTTTTTTGCTAAGATGTGGCCCACCCTCTCTAAGCCACCTTGGCAGGTGATCTTACTGCCCTCCCACCTATGTGGGACCTGACTCCCAGGGGTGTAAATCTCTCTGGCAATGCAGGATATAACTCCCAGGGATGAATCTGGACCCAGAATCATGGGGTTGACATCTTCTTGACCAAAATGGGGATGATAAATGAAAGAGTATAAAGCTTCAGTGGCTGAGAGGTTTCCAGTGGAGTTGAGAGAACACTGATGGACATTATTACACACTATACAGATAACAATTTTTAGGTTTTAATGTATTGGAATAGCTAGAGGTAAATAGCTGTAACTATCAAATGCCACCCCAGTAACCCTGACTCCTGAAGATGATTGTATAACAAAGTACATTACAAAGGCTGACAGTGTGATTGTGAAAATCTTGGGGTTCACACTCCCTTTATCCAGTGTATGGATGGATGAGTAGAAAAAATGGGGACGAAATCTAAGTGAAAATATGCTGGAATAGGGGGATGTTGGGGTGCTCTTTTTCACTCTTTTTATTGAGATTTTTCACACACCATACAACTATACAAAGATCCAAAGTGTACAATCAATTGCCCATAGTACCATCATACAGCTGTACATCCATCAACACAGTTAATTTTTTCTCAATTTTTAGATCATTTTCATTAATCCAGAAAAGAAATAAAGATAAAAAAGAAAACTCAAATCCTCCCATACCCCTACCACCCCACCTCTATTATTTATCCATAGTGTTGGTATAGTACATGAGTTACTGTTGATGAAAGAATGTTAAAATACTAATAACTGTAGTATATAGTTTGTGTTATATTTTTTCCTATATGTGCCTCTATTTTTAACTTCTAGTTATAGTGTCATGCATTTGTTCTAGTTCATGAGAGGAATATCTAATATTTGTACAGTTAGTCATAAACATTGTCCATCACAAGATTTACTCTTTTATACATTCCCAACTTTTAACCCCCAATTTTCCTTCTAGTGATATATGTGACTCTGAACTTACCCATTCTGCCACCTTCACACACCATTCAGCACTGTTAATTTTTATTGTATTACAATTATATTTTACTATGTGCTGCGATTTGTATCAAAACGTGCATTAATTTTTTCTTAAGTTTGCAATAACCCTATGTGGCAGGTACTATTATCTTCCCTTCTTTACAGATATGGGATTTGAAGTTCTGAAAATTAAGGAACTTACTCCAAAGCAAAAACCAGTTAGTGGCAGAATTGGAATTTGAACCCTTCCAGCCTGACACCAAAGCCCTTGAGGTAGATATTATCAATGCCCCTTCATGATAACATTTCCTGAACTGGTGAACCCATCCCCCAGTTGCTGTGAGGGTCTGCAGCTTACACTTTACCATTGGCCCATTCTCCTTCTCTGGAGAATTGCTTTTGGCTGAAATAAAATCTCCTCTTTGGGAAGATAAGACCATCTCCACCCACCCAACCAGCAATGTGTATATAACTGGCCACATTGTTTAATGAGGTTTTTATTCACTAATTATCTATATATGGTAATCAACAGACACAATTACTTTTGTAATGAAACAAGGAAAACATTTTTTAAGTTAAACTTTGCCAGGAAGATTCTGTCCTATAAGGGGCATACTAAAAATATGTGCCTTCTTGATAAGTTAGCAATTATTTATAATTTTCTCAATTAACTCAAAGTCTTCATCAAAATAATTTTGTATGCTTCTTGTTTTTTGTGCATAATGCTCCAATGCCTAATTGGAAATAGGAAGATAAACAGTTGATTTCTCACTATTCTATATAATTTTAAAGGTTTATTTTTACTATTTTGTTCTTTTGACAGAAAACATAAGAATTAGGCCATCTTTACATTTTCAGTGTGAGTGAAAGGAAGCAGACCAATAGCAAGATAGAGAAAGCAAGAGAATAAATGACACACTAGGAAAAGAATGAATGAATTTAGACTTCCCTGACCATTAATTTAGCACCCTCTGGAGTAATTTAACTAGAATTCAAAGTGTGATAATTCCATCATATCAGGATTTTATTTTTGTTATTGAAATACACATGAGTCTTCATATTATCACTTGAAATAATTTGAGCACTCTTCACAGTTTTCCAAAATGTTCTAATCTTTGGGATTTAAAGTTAAATCACAGTATAATGCTCAGAGCTGGTACTCAATAAATGGTTGCTTTGGTGACAATGATAATGACATAGAAAATAAAATACACTTATAAAAGTGTACCTCTATTTTGATGTATATTTTTGCTTATAAATTTTGCTTCATAGACTTTAATATTTTAAGTTTTTGTTATATTCCCAGATTATTCCATTTCTCCCCTAAGTTTTCCCTTATAGAGCTATGTTAGTGGATAATTCATTAAAAGCCTTATGGGGGCCTTGAAAGAGAAAAAAAAACTTAGTGAAGATATGAAAGGTGCTACCCATAATGGGAACAGATGTTAAATTGTATTATACTAAGATAGGAACTTTCCTTCAAAAGACACAATTAAAAGAAAACAGAGTGCTAAATTTATTTCAATATGTATGTGTGACAAAACTCATATTAAAATTACAAAAGAGCTATTAAATCTATCCAAAAAAGATGGACAATACAATAGAAATTGAGCAAAATACTTGAACACTCTTCACAACTGATGATATCCAGGTGGCCAATAAAATAATTTGATTAATCATCAAAGGCTGTATAAATTAAACCTACAATGCCATGTCACTATAAAACCACTGAAACTGTCATATGTTTTTTTTTTAAATGGTAGACGTTTCAATTTTAGCAAGGATGTGGAACAAGTCAAATTCTCATCCTCTGTGTGAAGTGGTGTAAATTGTGCAATAGTTTGAAAAACCTGTTGGAAGAATCTACAAAAACTAACCTGCATATACCCAATGACCCAGTAATTCCTCTCCTAAATACATGAATATATTCACTAAAAAAATAATTTGCAACAATACTCATCATAGTATTATTTATCATAACTTAAACCTTGCAAGCATTCAAATGCCTATCAATCATAGAATTTATGCAAAAAGGTGTAATATTTCCTCACAATAACATATTCTATAATTCTCTAGAAACCCAAAAGAGAATATTTATAAGATTACATTCACATAACTTTCAAGAAGCAGCATAACTAATCTATGTTAGAGAAGGGAGAGAATTCATGTGGGGAGCAGGTGGTGACTAAGAGCTAAAAGCAGTCACAGAAGAGTCTGAGATACTGTTTGTTACAGTTTGCTACAGCTGCCAGAATGTGATACACAGAAATGAGTTGGCTTTTTCAATGGGGATTTATTGGCTATGTTCTACAGCTATGGAAATGTCCAAATTCAAGCATCAGAAAATATTGGTGGATTTTCTACAATATTTGGATAATACTCTTCATACAACCTGTGGAATATTTTCTTATGCAAAATATAGATAACTTTGTTTAGGTTTTAATGAATTGGAATAGCTAGTTGTAAATACCCAAAACTATCAAACTACAACTCAGTAGCCTTGAATCTTGAAGAAGATTGTATAACAATGTAGCTGACAAGGGGTGACAATATGATTGTGAAAGCATTGTGGATCACACCCCATATTATCAAGTGTATGGATGGATGAGTGGAAAAATGGGGCAAAAAACTAAAGGAAAAATAGGGTAGGGGGACAATTTGGGTGTTCTCTTCTTACTCTTGTTTTTTTATTCTTACTTCCACTTTTTCTGGTAGAAGGAAAATGTTAAAAATACAGACTGGGGTGATGAATGAACAACTATATCATGGTAATGTGATCAATGGATTATATATTTTGGATGAGTGTTTGGTATATGATTAAATCTTAATAAAAAATAAAAATAAAAAAACTATTTTAATTTCTTCTACTTGAAATTACATAGTTAAAACTTGTGGCCAATTTATAAAATGCATTTTGTAAAGCAATGTTCTAGTTTGCTAATGCTGCAGAATGCAAAACACCAGAGATGGATAGGCTTTTATAAAATGGGGGTTTATTTCACTACACAGTTACAGTCTTAAGGCCACAAAGTGTCCAAGGTAACACCTCAGCAATCAGGTACCTTCACCGGAGGACAGCCAATGGCATCCGGAAAACCTCTGCTAGCTAGGAAGGCAGCTGGCGTCTGTTCCAAAGCTCCTGCCTCAAAAACGGCTTTCTACCAGGACGTTCCTCTCTAGCAAGCTTGCTCCTCTTCAAAACATCACTCCCAGCAGCACTCACTTCCCTCTCTTTGAGTCAGCTCATTTATATAGCTCCACTGATCAAGGCCCACCCTGAATGGGTGGGGCCATGCCTCCATGGGAATATCTCATCAGAATCATCTCCCACAGCTGGGTGGGGCACATTCCAAACAAATCCAACCAGCACCAAAAATGTCTGTCCCACAAGACCTCAAAGATAATGGCATTTGGGGGACACAATATATTCAAACCAGCACATTCCACCCCCTGGACCCCAAAATGGCATTATCTTTCCAAATACAAAATACATCCATCCCACAACAACATTACAGAAACTTACATCATCTCAATAACAATAGTCAAGTACAAAATCCCATCAAAATCAATTATAGGCAAGGCCAGTCCCAGGGCATAATCCTTCTTCAGCTGTGGATCTGTGAACTTAGAACAAGTTTTGTGCTCCCAACATACAAAGGACAGACATTCATAGGATAAACATTTCCATTGCCATAAGGAGAAACAGTAAGGAAAACAGGGTTAACAGGAGCAAAACAGTTCCTAAAACCCGCAGGACAAACTCCATTAGATTTCAAAGTCCGAGAGTCATTTACAGAACAATGTTGCATCCTTGGGGCTTGAGAGAGTGGAAGCCTAACTCTTCCCAAGGGCCTTTTTGACAGCTGTTTCCTCTCCAAATGCTTGGGTGAGTGCTCCAACATATCCACATATTGGGGAGACCACCTTTTTGGCCCCACCCTCCTCAAACATTGGGGCAGCTCCTGGATTCCTTTCCATCTCCGGGACACACACTCAACCCCTTCAGAACAGTTGGGTGGCAGCCAGGCTCTCCCCAATTCCCTGGGAATGTGCTCCACCCTCTTTGGGACCTGCAGTGGCAAAACTCTTCCAGAGCATCAAGGCAGAAAGCCCGCCCTCGACCTCCAGGGCAAACTCACCCTTTCCATGCATGTGGGCTGCTCCACTCTCCCAGCCCAAGACCTCTTGACTCCAGAACTCAACCTCCATGGCTCTGTCTTTGAAGAAATTTTTCCTTTAATTTTTTCCTTGTCTGTCTCCTCCAGTCCAGACCAGCAATGGCTCTGTCTATAAAGATCTCACAAAAATTCTGTTGGCTTTGCATGAAGCATGCAGGGGTCAAAACCATCAGAAAATAGGACTTTCCAGAAATCCTTTCTGGATAATTCCATCTCCAATCTTGGCTTGTACTGAAATGATGTCTGGGTTCCATGTTTGGTAACATCCTCATGTTGGGCTGTAGCTTCTGGGATTCCACCCCCTGGAAGCTCATAATTTTCCAAGCCATCAGCTTCTGGTTTCTTTGAACCCAAGAGTTCAATTCTAAGTTTATCTCTCTCTGCCCGCATTCTACTATAAGCTGCAAGGAGAAGCCAGGTTACATCCTCCACACATAGTCTAGAGATCTCCTCAGCTAAGTATTCCAGGTTGTTGCTTTCAAATTCCTCCTTCCGTCTGACACCAGGACTCAATTTTGCCAAATTCTCTGCCACTTTAAAACAAGGATCACCTTTCTTCCAGTTTGCAACAACACATTCATCATTTCTGCTCAAGTCCTCATCAGAAGTATCTTTAGACTCCATATTTCCACAAACAGTCTCTTCAAAGGAGTTTTGGCCTTTTCGATCAAGCTCCTCACAACTCCTCCAGAAACTTCCCCTTATCCATTTACAAAGCCGTTCCAACATGTTTGGTATTTGCAAACTCAGCAGCAAAAGCACCCCACTTCTCTGGTACCAAAATCTGTTCTAGTTTGCTAATGCTGCAGAATGCAAAACACCAGAGATGGATAGGCTTTTATAAAATGGGGGTTTATTTCACTACACAGTTACAGTCTTAAGGCCACAAAGCATCCAAGGTAACACCTCAGCAATCAGGTACCTTCACCGGAGGATGGCCAATGGCATCCGGAAAACCTCTGCTAGCTAGGAAGGCAGCTGGCGTCTGCTCCAAAGCTCTGGCCTCAAAATGGCTTTCTCCCAGGATGTTCCTCTTTAGCAAGCTTGCTCTTCTTCAAAACATCACTCCCAGCAGCACTCACTTCCTTCTCTTTGAGTCAGCTCATTTATATAGCTCCACTGATCAAGGTCCACCCTGAATGAGCGGGGCCATGCCTTCATGGGAACATCTCATCAGAATCGTCTCCCACAGCTGGGTGGGGCACATTCCAAGCAAATCCAACCAGCACCAAAATATCTGTCCCACAAGACCACAAAGATAATGGCATTTGGGGATTACAATACATTCAAACCGGCACAAGCAAACTAGTATAAATGTTAATAAATATAATGAGCTTACTAATACTCAACAACTATAACCATTCTCTCTCCCAGTACCTGTAAAATTCTATATATAGTATGTGGAATATAAGATACAGAAGTTAAATTTAGAAATTATGGGTCCAAGGCCCTCAAGAGGAAACTCTGGACCTGATATTGTTTTCCTTAGGTCACATGGCTAGTTAATTGCAAAAACAGAGCTAGAATACAATTATTTTGATTTTCAATCAAGATTCTTTATTCATTGATGGTAAGGTTCATGTGTCACCTTGGCCAGGGGATGATGTACAAGTGTCTGTCCAAGAAAGCACTGCCTGTTACTGCAAGGACTTTTGTGGCTGGTGAATAAACCAGAAGGATAGTTTATTAAGTCATCACTCAATTAGCTGCAGCTGTGACTGATTACATCAACAAAGGCCATGTCTTCTACAATGAGAGAATTCAATCAGCTGGATTTGATCCTGTCAGTTGAAGACTTTTAAGTAATAGACATAGAGGACCTTCACTTTTTCTTTGGCTAGCCAGAAAAGCATTTCCTGAGGCATGCATCAAACAAACACCTTCATTGGAGTTGCCAGCTTGCTACCTGCCCTATGTAATTTGGACTTGTGCATACCCATGTGAGGCACTTTTATAAAATCTTATTTCATAGATATCTCTTATTGATTCTGTTTCCCTAGAGAACCTTAACTAATACAACTATGTTCACCTGATTCTTAGTCAGGGAGTGTGTTTATTTATTTATAATAGGCTGACAGTATCTACAGGTAAAAATGAACACAGGAAATATGTACAGACAAATATATCCTGTTAAGTATTTTTTGAAGCTTTATGTGGTGAAGGGGGCATTGAGGGTGCAAATTATATGTGTAGATCTGAAATAATTTTCACAAAATGATCTACCCATGTGCCCAGAACACAGAACAAGAAACAGAAGATAATCAGTGTGCTGGTTTGAATCTATCATGTACCCCAGAAAAGCCTATGTACTTGTAATCCAATCTTGTGGGGGCAAACCTATTGTGGGTGGGACAATTTGATTAAGTTGTTTCCCTGGCAATGTGACCCCACCCATTGAAGATGGTTTCTAATCCCCTTGCTGGGGCCCTCCATGAGAGGATAAAATGTGGAGAAACTTTGAAGAAAATTCAGAGAGGTTTAGAAATACCCAGCAGATGTCACCATGTGCCTTCCCATGTGACAATGGAAACCTGGATGACAGCAGCCTTTCCTCATTGAAGGTATACTGCCCCCAAAGCAAATTTTGAGTATGCTACCTAAACATATGCTAAATCTAAAAATCATAAAGATAATATTCAAATTTGATAGATAGAGAGATAAACAGATGATAGAGATACACAGGTAGATGGATAGATAGCTATAGATAGAAAAATAAAAATATGGATTGGTGATAAATCAATACAAGAAATAATATTTATGTTGCTTTACAGTTGGAAATTATGGTGATTTAAAAAAAATCATTCTGAGTGTTCTAAAATCATCCACATTACACATGAATTACTTTTACAGCTGGGAAAGGGGTATATTATGAAATCAGAAAACTTCTATGGTAAAACTCTGGATTTTTAAAACATCTGAGGTCAGTATAGGAAAGAACTTTATTAAAGAACTAGAAATTTTTAGGTGAGAAAATGGATGCAGAAATTGTAAGCAACTTCAAGACACACAGTTGTGAACGGAAGGAAAAATAGATAAGAAAATAGCTCCAGGGGGTCTAAACCAGGTGAATTTTTTTTTTTCTTTTGAAGATGGGAAAGAATTTCACAGGTTTATTTACTGTTGGGAGGGAGTAAATAGAGTAGAAAATGTCAAAAAAAAAAAAGTTGTTATCACTAATGACCCAAGACTCTTGAGAAGACTGAATGTAGTGGGATCCAGTGAACAGTTGGAAAAAAAACACCTTTCCAGTCATAACTAGAGAAGGAGAAAAGCATGCTGCAGATGTGCTGAAGTGCAAAAGTGGATTGTTTGGATGACTACTCATTGATGGACTGCTAGTCTTAGTCAGGAGAGTGAAGGCCATAAAAATACAGCAGGATGTGTTGATAAAGAAATATCACAAACTAAATCTGTCATACAGATTCTCAGATACTAACCCAGGTCTTGACCCAAGACTCTTCATGTTTACAAATCTCCCTAGGTAATTCTTATGAAATCAAACTAGATCTAATTCATGGACAAGCATTTGGGAAGCAGTGTCCTTGTGGATATAAGAAAACAATAGACTTAGAGAAAAGAACAGAATGATAAACCTGGAAATTGAGGTGAAATAGATGCAGATAATAACAAGGTCCTGGTTACTCATACTGAGTGCAGATTATAACTGAGGTGATCAAGGGAATCAGAGCCTTTGCTGTTGGGATGAGTGACCACATAGATGTTGAGGACACTGAGAAATATCTTAAGACTTAAGGTGAGGAGCAAGGCAGTGGGAGGCTTAAGCTAAATAAGGGGAGCAATAGGAAGATGTGTATATGTTGGCCATTAGTAGAAGTAAATAATGGCATATCTGTAAGGCAAGCTTCTCAATGAAATGTTTTTATTTTATATTTTTAAGTAGTTTATAAAGAATTAGTTACCTTAATTGCTTAGTAGAATTTTTCAGAATTGAGTAAAATTCTGACCTCATCAAGAAAATTCACTTGTAGAGAAGAATAAAAAATACCTGAATAATAAAGTAATTTTTTTCTAAATAACAGTTCTAATGGTCTTTATTTCCACTACAATTCTTTCTCCACTATACCACCTCTATATTTTGAATATGATGGCATAGAGGCTCACATGTTAAAATAATTTGTCAAAAGTTACAAAGTTTGTCATTGGCAAACTATGATCTAAAATACAAGCATCAAGTGGTCTTGCCAAGATACCTCACTGGCTTAAACTTAATTTTTAGAATCTCTCCTGGCAGTGATCAATGGGTTGCATCATAGTGAGATTCATCAGGTCTAGTTGCCTGGATCTGTGTGGGATTTGTGATACTGAATGAAGTAAATTTATCTGGTATCTAAGGGTCAGAATTCCTGTTCCATCACTCTACCTGAACACCTGGGAAATTTTTCCCTAGATAGTTAAATGGTTTTGACCATATGTATCATTTCCAGCATGTTAATAGTGAGTCCTTGAAATGCCATTTGGAGGATTCTTGCATGTAAAAAGTATCCATCGAGGAGAGACTGGCATTATACACCCTAAAAGAGGAAAATGAGTTTAGAGAGGTTGATATCATACATGCATTTCATCTGCCATCCTGGTTAGCTTAACAAGTAATTTTTTTTTCCAAATTATGTTACTGAGCAATGGCTCACTGCCTGATGCACACAAAGACCAATACTATGACATTGTCATTTAAAAATGCAAGGAGATTTATTGTGAGGTTTTCTTGTGAGGTTTACAGGAGGCAAGGCTCAATCTGTCTCCCCAATCTGGGAGTTAAGGGAGATCTTATGGGAATGGGAGTGAGAAGTAGGGACAGAAGAAGGGAGATTTGACTTGGTGTAGTCCAACTGGTTAGAGCTGTCCATATGTGCTAGGGGAATTTTAGGCCATATCTTCCTTATTGGAGGACCCCTTGCATTTTATTTGCTTCCTACCTCTCCCTGACATCATAATCCAGTTCCTCAGAGAGGTGATGTTTGTTCCTGGTGTCTCAAAATTTGTCTAAATGATAAGAGTCTGTGTTTAATTCTCATGCTCAGGTAATATGACTTACCATTAAAGAACAACAGAAGAAAAGCTACAGGAACAGTGGATATCTCCCCAAATGGGCTTTGGTCTGCCCATGGCTTCAATGATAATTTTGAAATATGTATTCATGGATGTTTCCTTTATTTAGCTGACATTTTAGATAGCTTTCAATCAACACATTTATCAACCCAAATCAATACCAAGATGTAAACATAGTCAGCAATCTGTCTCTCATCTAGAACAGGAAAGATGAAAATTGTAACACAGGAAGCTCTGTTCCTTGATCCAATAGTAAGTTTTGAGATGTCTACTTTGTTCTGTCTCCAGTAAGAGTTCTTCTAGTCAGTGTGTGTTTATTACATAATGCTATGAGTTTATGAACAGGGAAATTATGTCATGGGTCATTGGTACAGAAGTTAATGGGCACCCTAGAACATGTATGGACAGATTTCAGGGATTCTATGAATCTTCTAAACTTAGGTGCAAGGTATTTTGTTTTGGTTCTTTTGTTTTGTTTCCCAACTGAAGTGAATCAAAGGGGAATCTGCAGTGTGTATACCCTGAAATAGATTTTGAGTAGTATTAATCCTATTCCTAGTTTACCTATCTAATGACAAGTTTCTCTCCAGAGAAGCTGCATCTCTTTAGATTCCTAATAGAAAAAAAAGGTAATTACTTTTCTCCTACTCCTACAGACACATATTATGACTTTTAGTATTTTTCAAATCTGTTGGGTGTAAAATTGTTCTCCTTTGTTTTAAACTGCATTTTCCTCTTTATTCATGAGGTTCACAATCTTTTCATATGTTTATGTTCATTCAAGTTTCTTCTTCTGTGAATCAACTGCTTGTATCCTTTGCTCCTTTTACTTCTTTTCTCCTGCTTTTTTTCCTCTTCTTTTCTTTTTTGCTTTGTACCCTGCATATTTAACATTTCTTATAGATTTGTAGTTTTTTTATCTTCACTTAGTCTACTAACTGTTCTTTAAACTTTATTATTTCTCTGACCTATGAATGTTTCAAATTACATAGATAAATTTATTATTTTCCTTAAGAAAACCTGCCTTATACAGAGGTAATAAAAGTATATTTATATAATCTTGTTGAAGTTTTGTATTTTTTAATAAAAAGTAATTAATCTATTTGCAATTTATTTTATATTCTTTCAAGTGTTTCTAATTTAATTTCTCAATATGTAGGACTCTTAAATACAATAAAATTATCCATTAATCAATTATTTCCCACACTAAAGTACAGGCTACCTCAGTCATATAAGATCACTTATATCTAAGGATATCTGCACAGAATATTCTGATCCACTGATTTATTGGTCTATTTCTGGAGTATAACATGAACATATGTTCATGAAGGGATGTAAAGAAATATATGAATTTCTACATTTTTAAAATAATGTAACCTGGGAAATAAGCATTAAGAAGAGATTGATTTTATAAGCATGTTACATCCATGCAATAGGCAACTCTTTAGCTGCTAAAGTGATATCATGTATCTAAGTTCCCTGAGATAAAAAATTCATAATATTACTTAAGGGGAATAAGAAATTGTAGGATTGTACATATATATATATATATGAGTATGTGTATTCACCAAGTTGCCTTTATGTACCTGTATTCCATATATTAAAAAGGCATACAAATATCTGTCCATAAAAATACAGATTATGCAGTAAGTGTATATTTTAAAATGTGGGAGCATTAACATCAAATTCTTAAAAGTGGTGATCTCAGCACAGCATGTCAGGTTTGGGCTTTGGGAAAGGAAGAGAGAGAAAGCAAAGGGGAAGTAAGAAGTTAAGAAGGATGGCTAGAAAGGAAGTGCTCACTGTATTCTTTCAATTGTCTGTATGGCTTTAATTTTATACAATGACCTTGATATACTTTTATAATCAGGGAGACAGCAAACATCTATATAATTTGATATGTATATATCAGTTTCTATAATCATAGTCATGCTTGCAACTATACATTAAGTATTAATTGGTCATTATAAAGTAAAAACAGAACAAAAACTGATACCCTACCACCATCTCTAGGTTAATTGAACACAACTGCTTTGATGTTGCAGAATGGTACTGAGTGGTAATGGAGATGTTATTTGAATTGGTGTGGTCAGAATGTCCTCTTTGATGGGATAACACTTGAGCAGAAACCCAAATAGACAAGGTTGGGAGTCTTGTGATATATCCATGGGAAGTGTTTCAAGCAGAGGGGACAGAAAGAGCAAGGTCTCTGACTGTGGCTACTCCAGGAGCTGCTTGGCTAAAGGGAGTGATCAGGAGGTGAGTGACAGGAAATGCATTCCGAGAGGCACCACTGGCTAGATAAGGAAGAGCCTTGAGGCCATGGTGGAAGGAATTTGGACTGTCATCTTTCACTGAAAGATTTTAGCAGGTGTGACAGGGTGTGTTCTAGTTTGTTAATGCTGCCAGAATGCAAAACACCAGAAATGGATTGGCTTTTATAAAGGAGATTTATTTGCTTACAAAGTTACAGTCTTAAGGCCATAAAATGTCCAAGGTAAGTCATCAACAATCGGGTACATTCACTGGAGGATGGCCAGTGGTGTCCTGAAAACCTCTGTTAGCTGATAAGGCACATGGCTGGTGTCTGCTCCAGAGTTATGTTTTGAAAATCTTTCTCCCAGAATGTTCCTCTCTATGCTGCATTTCCTTCAAAATGTCACTCTTAGTTGTTCTTGGAGTGTTTGTCCTGTCTTAGCTTCTCTGGGACAAGAGTCTGCTTTCAACAGCTGTCTTCAAAGTGTCTCTCACCTGCAGCTACTCTCTCAGCTTCTGTGCATTCTTCAAAGTGTCCCTCTTGACTGTAGGAAGCCTGCTTCTTCTGTCTGAGCTTATCTAGTGCTCCAGTAAACTAATCAAGGCACATGCCAAATGGGCAGGGCCACATCTCCATAGAAACTATCCAATGAAAGTCATAACCCACAGTTTGATGGGTTGCATATCCATGGAAACAGATTTACAATCTAATCAACACTGACACTTCTGCCCACACAGGATTACATCAAAGACAATGGCATTGTAGGGGACATAATACATTCAAATGAGCACAGGGTGTGAGAGAGATAGGCAATAAATAATGAATAAATAAGTAAGATAATTTTAGAAAGTGATAAGATATGGGAGAGGGATGAAAGGAGGGTACAAGAATGAATGACTCAGAAGCTGGTGTTATGAGGCCACTAGTTTTGACTGGAGGCCTATAAAAGTCAGCCACTTAAAAGAAGCAGTCTTTTATTTGCAGTCTCATTACCTCACTCTATTGGTGATATGAATTTAAATATTCTGAAGTCTTTTGTTTTGCTTCTTTCTCTAACTAAATTTCTTTGAGTGTACTGATTTATCATTCTATGTCTACCTATTAAACCTAGTTTATTTTCATCTTCCAACACAATAGGTTTTTCTTTTGATACAAACTACACAACAGCTGGTAACTATAATATACATTCTGTAAGTAAGGAAACTGATTCATGGAGGAGAAAGGTAAAATTTCTAAGATCATTCAGGGAATCATTAAGTTTCAACATAGGGTCCAAAGGAACTTCCTTATGTTGTGCCAGTGCTGGAAAGGGTAATCCATCATGGCATCACTTTACACAGGGGTCTAAGTTCCCATTTACACCTAGGACTGTTCTTGTCATCCTGGGTCATGGTTTAATTCCAAGATGAAAATGACTGATAACTCTTATCTCCACTCCTTTCCATACTTGGAATTGTTTCCACTTTCTTTCTTTATTTCTTTTTCTTTTTTTTAAATTTTTTTGTGCATGAGCCCAACTTTGCCTTAAAAATAATTTTGATTTTTGCTAACCAGAATTTCAAGACATCCTTAGCCAGAATTTGGCAGAATAAGTTAATGGATTTTTTCAATGGAGAAATGGGATGTTTTCATATGCAAGTAATATAAAAATGTAGGTTCATTTTCAGGTTTATAACATTAAAATCTATTTTAAATAAGCATTTAAGTACAATGTAGGCTTTTGCTTTTTCTGCTACAAAGATCAGTGGTCTTGGAGATACCTAAGATGGTGACTAGGAGAGACAGAACAAGAAAACACCTCTGTGAAAAATACTAGATAGTGGCCAGAAAGTGACCCAGAATACCAGTTCCAGTGATACATCAGCTGGACAAGGTCAGCTAAGTCCACAGGGACCATGCAGTTGGTGAAACCAGGAGTCTGTGTTCTGAAATGAGTGAGTAAGCCACTGAATATCCAGCAGACATGCTGTGATGTGGGGAAACTGTGGGTTGGTGGTTGGAGGTGGACTAGTTATTTTTTAAAAAGAAAACCCCCAAAACAGCTTCAGATACAGCAGCAAGAAGAACACAGTGAATCTTGGCAAGAAAGGGCTGTGTGAACAACCCAATATCTGGTATGGAAGATATCTTTTCATGCACCCACTGCTAGTTGTCTCAGACTGAGGAGGGCAGAGGTGAGCCAAAAGTGGAAAAAACCACACCCCTTGCAATCATCTTCCTGGTGGGCTGGGAATGCTCCTGCTGGGCACTGGAGCCACAGATCAGAGCAGCACCAAGGGACCCAGTGTGATGGGAAATGTTTCTGGCAACACCATGCACATGCCACAATATTGGGCTTGGACAATATCCTTTTGCACACCTACAGCTAATTGTCCCAGAGCTGGGAAGGTGGAGTTGTGTGAAAAGGGGGAAATTAACACACAACATTCAGCCACGCTTACAGCAGGCTGGGAATGCCCCTGTATGGCCTGGTGACCCAGGGCTTCCATTGGGCAATGCTGTGCACCTCTGATTTAGCACAGCCTTCCCTCAGAAGAGGCCCTAGAAGGGCATGGCTGGGAAGTGGAACCTACCTGGAAATCCTAGGGACCCTACACCAATAACAAGGACTTGTGGATCAGTAGCAGAGACAATCTGTGGTGAGAATAAAATGAAGGTTTAGAGTCTTGAAACAGCCTTAAATCTCCTGGAACATCTGGGAGGTTTGATTATTAATGCTGCCTTAATACCCTAACTGCTCAGACACATGCCTCACATTCAGGGTGGACAACCCCAATAACACACTCAAACCTGGTGCACAAATTGGACCCCACAAGAACCAGACCCCCAAACACCACAAAGACAAAGTTGGGGAGAACTGACTTGAGGGGAATAGTTGACTCATGGATGCCATCTGTTGGTTAATTAGAGAAAGTGTATGCCACGAAGCTGTAGATCTGACAAATTAGAGATTGTTGTCTGAATAATCCTTCATATCCTAAAAGAACCCTGTCCAGTAAAACAAATGCCAGGAAACCAAAAACAACAGAAAATTTTAAAGCATATGAAAAAACCAGAAAACATGGATAACCCAAACCAAAACACCCAAATCAAAAGATCAGAGGAAACACAGTACTTGGAGCAATTAATCAAAGAACTAAAGATAAACAACAAGAGAATGGCACAGGACATAAAGAACATGAAGTACAGCATGACACAGGATATAAAGGACATGAATAAAACCCTAGAAGGGCATAAAGAAGAAATTGCATGAATAAATAAAAAAAAAAGATCATCTTATGGAAATAAAAGAAACTGTTGACAAAATTAAAAAGATTCTGCATACTCATAGTACAAGACTAGAGGAAGCTGAACAATGACTCAGTGACCTGAAGAACCACAGAACAGAAAATGAAAGGACTAAAGAAAGAATGTGGAAAAAATTGAAAAAATCAAAATGGATCTCAGAGATACAATAGATAAAATAAAATATCCAAATAGACTCATTGGTGTCCCAGAAGGGGAAGAGAAGGGTAAAGACCTATAAAGAGTAATCAAAGAAACTGTTGGGGGAAACTTCCCAAACCTTCTACATAATATAAATACACAAAGCATAAATGCCCAGTAACTCCAAATAGAATAAATCCAAATAAACCCACTCCAAGACATATTCTGATCACACTGTCAAATACTGAAGAGAAGGAGCCAGTTCTGAAAGCAGCAAGAGAAAAGCAATTCATCACATACAAAGGAAACTACATAAGACTAAGTAGTGACTACTCAGTGACCACCATGGAGGTGAGAAGGCAGTGACATGACACATTTAAATTTCTGAGGGAAAAAAATTTCTAACCAAGAATACTTTACCCAGAAAATCTCTCCTTTGAATTTGAGAGAGACCTTAAATTTTTCACAGACAAACAAATGCTGAGAGATTTTGCTAATAAAAGACCTGCCCTACTTCAGATATTAAAGGGACCCCTAACAACAGAGAAACAAAGAAAGGAGAGAGAGATATAGAGAATTTTAAGAGACATATATAGAACCTTACATCCCAAATCACCAGGACACATATTCTTCTGTAGTGATCATGGAACTTCCTCCAGAATAGACCATGGGCTGGGACATAAAGCAAGCCTCAATAAATTTTTAAAAAATTGAAATTGTTCAGGGCATATTCTCTGACCACCGTGGAATACAGGTGGAAGTCAATAACCATTAGAGACTCAGAAAATTCACAAACATCTGGAGGTTAAAAATGAGGAGGGGATGAAAAATTTCCCAGATAGTCAAAAGCTGAGGGACTTCATCACCAGTAGATCAGTCTTATAAGATATGGTAAAGAGAATTGTGCAGGCTGAGAGGAAGAGACACTAAACACTTGACTGAAACCACATAAAGAAATAAAGATTTCCAGTAAAGATCACATGGTCAATATAAATGTCAATACTACTGTATTTTTGATTTGTACCTCCACTATTTACTTTCTACAGGATCTGAAATACATAAAGTGTAATGATAAATCAGTGGTTTTGGACTCAATGTAAAATATGTAATTTTTGACAAGAACTACATAAAGGTGGGGTAATGGAGGAGTATAGGAACATAGTTGAAGTTAAGTTGGTATCAAAGAAAACAAGACTGTTATAGACTTAAGATATTAAATTTAAGCCCCACAGTAAACACAAAGAAAGTAAAAGAGAATATGATCATAGAGATTAAAAGTAGTGTATGGGTTATGAGAAGTGGGGGAAGGGGCAATGGGGAGTTAAGAAATGAGTGTGTGGTTTCTGTTTGAGGTGAAGGGAAATTTCTAGTAATGGATGGTGGGAAAGTGATGGCATTGCAATATTGTGAATGTGATCAATCCCACTAAATGGAATGCTTGTGAGGGGCTGGAATGGGAAGATTTCTTCTGTATATATGTTTCCATAATTGAAAAAAAAGACAGTCTAAATAGATAATGACAATTAAATGTCATAGATGATCCTGGATGAGATCTAAGAATAGAGGAGAAAAGGCTCAAAAGGACACAATTGGGACATAAGAAAAAATGAAATATAGAATATAAGCTTTATATCAATGTTAAATTTCTTGAACTTCATAACTACACTTAATGTGATTACATAAATGAATACTCCTGTTCATTGAAAATGTATATGTATATTATATTATTTGTTCAAGGATGTGTGCAACTTGCTCTCATATGCTCAGAAGACAGAGCAATAGATGATGGATGATAGACAGGGAGGGATGGATGAAGGGAAAGTAAGAAATGGTAAAGTGACAAAATATTAAAGTTGATAGATTGGGGTATTGGTGGAGGGGGTTGGGGTATGCTGGAGTTCTGTGTATGGAGTTTGTTATTTTTGCAAATGTTACTGTAAGTTTGAATTTATTTCAAAATAAAAATTAAAAAGAGATCAATGATCTTGTGACTGATATCACGTTGCTACATTAACTTTTGTTCTCAGCTTGTCTTTACAATTAGGGATCACATCAGAATCCTTGAAAATATATGAATTTTTTCCTAGCATAGTATTTTATATTTCTGGTTTTAAACTAATGGTCCAAAATTTTTGTTTCATGCCATTGACACTGCCTCTCACTTGAAAATAAAGTATTTAATTATTGCACTTTAATATTTTAGTTTGAAAAATGATACTAAAACCAAAAAGACCAAATTTTAGCTGTCTTTAATTAGATGTTGAAAACTATTTTGCAATCTTTCCCCCTTTGATACTAATAAATTAAAGCAATTTATTTCACTATACTTGCTTTTTTACATGACTATCCATCTCTCCATCACTCAAAGGGAATTAAAATTTCTAAACAGGGAAATTCACACATATGTGCATTTAGTATTAATTCACAACAGATGAAAAATGCGTACACCTGTGTAATGCAGACCTCTTGCAAGAGATAAAACACTGTCATCACCTCCAGTGTTTACTCATGCGCCTTCCCAAGAAATTCCTATCATCAACCCCTCTCCCTGGAGGCAATCACTGTTCTGATTTTTTTCACCATAGGTTAGCTTTACCTGTTATATAAAGTCTTGTAAATTGAGGCATGTCATATCTTTTGTATAAGGCTTCATTCACTTGGCACAATGTTTGGAGATTCATTCATGTTGCTTCATACACTGGTAGCTGTTCCTTTATATTTCTGACTTTTATTCTATCATATAAATATACCATAGACTGTTTATCCATTCTTCTCCAATGAACAATTGGAATTTTTTCTAGATTTTGGCTCTTACAAATAAAACTGTGAACATTGTATTTAAATCATTTGGGGACATTTATGCTAGGTAACTATCAAATAATGAAATTGCTGTGCCATATAGTATATACATTTAGTTTTATAAGAAAACAGAAGAATTAATTTTTCAAATTGATTGTAATATTTTTTGGTTCTATCAATAATATAGAAGAGTTCCACTTACTCCAAATCCATAAAGCATTTGTTTTTTGCCCTTCCTTTTAATTTTAATTATTCCAGTGGCTGTATCTCCATGTGGTTGTTTTATTTTTTTTCTAAAACTCTTTGAATGAAATTGGAACTTTCAGGAATATATGGCATGATTACTTTGGGATTTTTCATACCACCTGTATGAAACCACTTACTTCTGAGAGCTACACTTCAGTTTGGGAAGTATAGCAGAGTTTAAGTTTCTTAGGTTTCTTCAATCATTGCATCAATGTAATGTAACACTTGATGGTTCATGTTCTCAAATTGGATATATTTAGTGTAATTTCATTGAGAAAGGCAATTTCAGAGAATAAGATGTGAGGAAAGCAAAGTGCATTTTGATTGGTTGGCTCACAGTCAATGTTGTTGGGTTTTAATGTAACCAGATATGCAATGATTTTGCTTACCTCTCTTGCAAATAAAACAATCAATTAGCTGACTTAGAGAAGTAAGCTTATGAATATTGCAATTCTTATGAAATGATTTTCCTTTCTTTCTTGATTGTTCACTAGATTTTTAGAGCTATAAACCATGGAGTGTATTACCTGGCATAAAAATTATGCAAGATTAATTATCCTTAAAACTTGTAAGGATTACTGAATTGCCTCTTATGAAATCACAAATCACAATGCCTACTTTTAAATGAATTGTTGTGAATTTCCTCACTTGCTCAACAATAACCTGTCTTGCACCATTAATATATGACTTCCAAAAAGATGGTTGTTAAGACATCATATAATTTAGTTGCTTGTGATAAGTTTCTTATGGGTGTTAAGAAAGAGGTATGAGGGGTGAGTTTTGTAGCTGTGTGCAGCCTGGTTCTTTATTATTCCTTCAGTTTATTTTAGTGCTTTTCTTCTTAAGGGAGTTTCACAGAGAATCTTAAGTCAATCAATGGACAAATAGAAGAATACATATAAAATTTCCATTTAAGAAAAGGTAAAAATCAACCACTGGAGTTTGAAAAGTAGTTTTATGTTAAGTCTTCACAAATAATTGATATGCAGACATATTATGGACACTTGCTTGTTATTCTTACTATTCCTTCACTCTATGGCAATGAAGTAGAAACAATAATATCAATAATTGTTGAATCCTACTATGAAATGTTCATTATCTCATTTATTTTTCTAAATATTCATTTTCTTCTGTTGATTTCTGTATAATTTATTTTTAAGACAGTTGCATTTGGAAGCCCAGAGATCTTGAACTTAACCATGTTTCTTTGCTGCTTTCAGCTGGAGCATTAGCCTCTTCTGCATTCCTATATCTCCTTATAGAAACATTTTGAAAGAGCTGTTATTATCTCCATTTTGGAAGAGGAAACACAAGATGCTATTATTACCCCATGGAGATGGAATGGGACCCTCAACAGGAACATGGTTTTGATGTCAAGGCTGATGACACACACACATCAAGAGACTATCACAAGTTTTATTCTTCACATAATAAGGCTTTCTGGGAAGAGCAAGGACAACCTTCTAAGCAGGTCTGGAAATTGCTTGAAAGAGAAGGAAAACATTTGGCCTATATCATGGCTAGTTGGTGGCCAGAGGTGTGGGTTCCCATGTACAAACTAGTGGTTGCGTGGATTGAATTCTTCACTGCCTCCAAAGGAAGGAGGACTCATTCTTTCTTATCAGCTTTCCCAGATGTGTGGCAGGAAGAGAAGGGGTATGGGGAGAATTAAAAGCTGTCAGTTGTCATCCATTTTAAATGGATTCAGTCTCTTTTTTTGGCAGAGCACAACATAAATAGGGAATTCCATGATATTCTGTTAAATAAAAGGGCATTAATCCTAGGGTTAAAAGGCCTAAAGACAAAAATTAAAATGCCAGTGTAAATGACATTTACACATGTACTTCCTCAGACTGTAGATATCTTTATGTCTTCTTGAGACTTCATTCTTGGCCACCACAATTCAGAGTGGCCACATGTTGGCTGAATGTGAGTACAAGGCAACAGGACATAATTCTAAGTCAAGAATCTAGGATTTTAATGACTTTTTCCCACTTCATCATGACTCAGAAATGTCAAGGTTTTACTGGATCTTCAGCTTCCACAGGTACATTCTTACATGGAATGCTAAGTGTAGTTACAAAATTATTGTTGTCAACCGACCTATGCAATCCTGTCACTGTCTTCAGTTTTGGTTGCAGGCTGTGACAAAAAGGACTGTGACCATCAAACCAATGCTCACACAGAGTAATGCACACAAAAATAAAAACACCACATTATTTACAGGTCATTATAATATTTTTATAGAATCAGTTCTGAAGGAACATTGCACATCATCTAATCTAATGCCTGCATTTGACAAATGAAAGAAAAGAGACAGTATCTTATCCAAACCATCAAGTTCCAGAAAGAAGGTAAGCAGTAGAAATACAGCAACTCCTCTATTTAAAAGAACTCAGAGAATAATAGTGCTGGGAAAGTATGGTGGTTATTTCCCTTCAGTGACTGCATAGGTCCATGGAGAGTATTTCAATCCCTTGAAATGTTAATGACCAATTCCTCACATACTAAAACAGTAATCTTTCCATGTAGGAGCAGCATTAGATTTTATAAAGATAATAATTCTGCTGTGCTCAGTAGTGTCTGGAACTCAGTAAATACTCATATTGCTGGTGCCAAAATTACCAACACCAACTACTACTATGGCTAATTCTAACATTAAGTATCTGTTTTACATTTCAATTAAAAATAAATATAAAGATTATTGGCAAGTGTTATGGCAAATGACAAACAGCAGTGAGTTTCAGCTTTTCTACTTACCAGCTGTGTGACTGTTTCAGAAACTCATATATTGTTGCCAAGACAAAAGCTCTGATACACAGCTATTTAGTTAAATTAAATATTGAATTACCTGATAAATGATATGACTTTATTAAAATGCTTTCAACTGCAAATGTGGAAAACTCTGACATCTGTCTTTAAATCACAAAGAAATTGATTATCACAAAAACAGGACGTCCTAAGGTAGGTCAGCCTTTGGTCCTGGTTGTTAAATTCCTTCTTGTCTATTGCTACCCCTTCCTCTAGTTTAATCAATTTCCCGATCTTCAGGGCTGTCTAGGAAGTGACAAGCCTAGCTTGTTCATGTTGAAAAGGGGTGTCAATTTTATGAGCAGAGAGGATATATCTAGCTGATTTTCTTGAGAGTCTATTGTCTCTGGGTTTTGGAATTTAGATGGCATAGGGGAACTCTGAAAGATTTAAGTTTCTGATGAATAAACTTAGTGAGTGAAACTTTTAAAGAGTATGGCACTCCTATTAACTATAGTCCCTAGTATGCAATGTGTAGGTTTTTGCAATTTACCCTCCTGTCATCAACTCTCTGTGCCCGTGTCATACCCTAGAAGTATATCATGCAAGCATCTATCTATATTTGTCGTGCTGATCTATGGAACAGCCTTTAAACAACCCCTTTCATTCCAATCACCTTCCATAAAGCTGATAGTTACAATCCCATTAACAATAATCACCCCTATCCATTACCACACCTTTGAATTCACCACCATCAACATATCTGAACATGTTAGCTTATCATTCCCCCTCACTGGCTACTGTCTATCTCTAGGTCCCCAATATTCTTACATTATAAGACATTGAATTTACATTGTTCAGATAATTCATAGAAGTGGTAACATTCAATACCTCTCCTTTTGTGTCTGCTATTTCACCCAGAATTATATCTTCAAGTTTCATCCATGTTGCCATATGTTCCAAGACAGTGTTGCTTCTTACTGCTGCCTAGTATTTCATCATATGTATACACCATACTTTGTTTATCCATTCTTCTGTTGAAGTACACTTAGATGATTTCCATCTCTTGGAAATTGTGAACAATGCTGCTATAACATTGGTGTGCAAATATCTGTTTGTGTCACTGCTTTAAGATCTTCTGGGTATAGTCTGAGAAGTGAATTGCTGGATCATAGGGTAATTCAAAATCTAGTTTTCTGAGAAACCACCAGTCTTCCAGAGAGGGTGTACCATTATATAGCCCCACCAGCAATGAATCAGAGTTCTAACTTTTCCATTCCTCTCCAGCATTTGTACTTTCTTGTTTCTTGGATGGCAGCCATTCTTACTGGTTTGAGATGGTATCTCATCATGGTCTTGATTTGCATCTCCCTAATACCTAGTGAAGATGAACAGTTTCTCATGTTTTTTTCAGTCATTTAATTTCCTCATTAGAGAAACATCTTTTCATATCTTCTGCCCATTTTATAGTTGGGCTGTTTGTACTATTGTCATTGAGTTGTAGAATTTCTGTATATAGGCAAGATGTTAGTCTCTTATCAGATACATTTTTTCCAAATATTTTCTCCCATTGAGTTGGCTGCCTCTTCACCTTTGGGACAAATTCCTTTGAGGTACAGAAGGTTTTGATTTTAAGGAGTTCCCATTTATCTATTTTTTGTTTGTTGCTTGTGCTTTGGGTGTAAAGTCTAAGAAGTGACCTCCTAATATTACATGTAGAAGATGTTTCCCTACATTATCTTCTAGGAGTTTTATGGTACTGTCTGTTTGATCCACTTTGAGTTAATTTTTGTGTAGGATGTGAGGTAGGGGTCCTCTTTCATTATTTTTATTATGCCTATCCAGTTCTCCCATCCCCATTTGTTGAAGGGGCTGTTCTGTCCCAGTTCAGATTTGGGGGCCTTATTAAAAATCAGTTGACCCTATATCTGGGGGTCTATTTTTGAACTCTCAGTTCAATTCCATTGATCAATATCTCTATCTTTATGCCAATACCATGATGTTTTGAACACTGTAGCTTTATAGTAGGCTTCAAAGTCTGGAAGTATAAGTTCTCATACTTTGTTCTTCTTTTTAAGGATGTTTTTGAAATTCAATGCCCCTTTCCCTTCCAAATAAATTTGATAACTAGGTTTTCCAAGTCTGTAAATTAGGTTGTTGGAACTTGGATTGGGATTGCATTGAATTTGTAGAAGAGTTTGGATAGAACTGATATCTTAATAATATTTAGTCTTCCTATCCATGAGCATGGAATATATTTCAACCTTTTGAGGTCCTTTCTTATTTCTCTTAGTAAAATTTTGTGATTTTCTATGTGGAGGTCTTTTACATCCTTGGTTAAGTTTATTCCAAGGTACTTGATTTTTCAGTTGCTATTGTGAATGAAATTTTTTTTGATTGTCTCTTCAGTTAGGTCATTACTAGTGTATTGGAACATTACTGACTTATGTGCATTAATCTTATATCCCACCTCTCTGAATTTGTTTGTAAGCTCAAGCATCTTTGTGGTTGAATTCTCAGCACTTTTCATACATAAGATCATATCATCTGCAAATAATGACACTTTAACTTGTTCTTTTCCAATTTAGATATTTTATATCCTTGTCTTAGTGAATTGTTATGGCTAGAATTTATAGCACAATGTTGAATAATAGAGTTGACAGTGGACATCCTTGCTTCATTCTGGATCTTCAGCCTCTCACTTTTGATTACTATGCTGGCTGTTGGTTTTTCAAATATGCCCTTTATCATATTGAGGAAGTTTCCTTCAATTCCTACTTTTTGAAGTGTTTTTAACAAAAAAGTGATGTTGAATTTTTTCAAATGCTTTTTCAGTGTCTATCAAGATGATCATTTGATTTTTCCCTTGATTTGTTAATGTGTTAAATTACCTTGATTTTCTTATGTTGAACCACCTTTCATGTCAGGAATGAACCCCTTTTGGTCATGGTGCGTAATTCTTTAATTTGCCTTTGGATTCGATTTGCAATTATTTTGGTTAGGATTTTTGCATCTATAATCATTAGGGAGATTGGCTGATAGTTTTCTCTTTTTGTAGTGTATTTATCTGGTTTTGGTATCAGAGTGACATTAGCTTCATAAGATGAGTTGGGTAGAGATCCTTTTTCTACATTTTTTCAAAAGGGCATGAGTAAGAATGGTGTCAATTCTTTTTGGAAAGTTTGGTAAAATTCCCCTGTAAAGCTATATGGCCCTGGGCTTTTGTTTGTAGGTAGATTTTTGATGATTTATTGGCTCTCTTTTCTTGTGATTGGTTTGTTGAGGTCTTCTGTTTCTTCTGGGTAAGTCCAGGTTGTTCATGTGTTTCCAGGGAATTGTCCATTTCCTCTAAATTGTCTATCTTGTTGGCATACAGTTCCTCATAGTATCCTCTTATGATTATTTTAATTTCTTTACAATCTGTAGTAATTATCCCATTCTTATTTCTGATTCTGTTTATTTAGGTCCACTTTCTTTTTACTCTGTCTGTCTAGCTAAGGTTCTGTCAATCTTGATCACAAAGAACAAAATTTTTGTTTTACTTATTCTCTTCATTGATTTTTGTTTACCAGTTAATTTATTTCTGCTTTAATCTTTGTTATTTCTTTTTGTCTACTTGCTTTAGGGATAGTTTGTTGATCATCCTCTAGGCTCTTCAGTTGTACAGTTAGGTATTTAGTTTTAGCTCTTTCTTGTGGTTTGATGTATGCATTTGGAGCCATAAATTTCCCTCTTGGCACTGCCTTCCCTGCATCCCACAGGTTTTGATATATTGTGCTCTCATTTTCATTTGTCTCTAGATATTTACCAGTTTCACTTGCAATTTCTTCTTTGACCCACTGGTTGTTTAGGAGTTTGTTGTTTGACCTCCATGTAATTGTGGAAGATCTGCTACCTTGTGGTTGTTGATTTCTAGTTACATTCCATTATGATCAGAGAATGTGCTTTGAATAATTTCAATCTTCTTAAATTTCTTAAAACTATTTTGTGTCCCTACATATGATCAACCCTAGAAAACATTCCATGAGCACTAGGGAAGAATGTGTATCCTGGTACTTTGAGATGTAGCAATCTCTATATGTCAATTAAGTCTAAATCATTTATCATATTGTTTAGGTTCTCAATTTTCTATTGGTCCTCAGTCTAGTTGTTCTATGTACAGAAGATAATGGTGTATTATCTCATGTATTTTGGAACCCCTTGACTGGGTGTATAAATATTTATAATTTTTATTTCTTCTTGGTGAATTATTCCTTTTACTAATATATAGTGTCCTTCTTTATCTCTTATGATATCTCTGCATTTAAAGTCAATTTTGCCTGATATTAATTTAGCTACCCCAGCTTCTTTTGATTGCAATTTGTGTGGAATATATTTTCTATCCTTTCATTTTCAGTCTGTTTGTTTCACAGGGTCTAAGATGAGTCTCTTAAACAACATATCATTGGGTTATAGTTTTTAAATCAATTCTACCAGTCCATATCTTTTAATAGCAGAGTTTAATCCATTCACATTCAAAGTTGCTACTGTGAAAGGCATTCTTGAACCAGTTATCTTATCCTTTGGTTTTTAGTTGTTAGATCTATTTTTTCGCACTCTGTTTTTTCCCTTTAATTTACCCATGCTAACAACTCCAGTTTTGTGCTCTACTCCAGACCTATTTCTCTGTTCCCTTTTACTCAATGGGTAGAGCTCCCTTTAGTATTTCCTACAGGGCAGGTCTCTTGTTAAGGTATTCTCTCAGCTACTGTTTGTCTGTTAAAATTTTAAACACTCCCGCAAATTAAGAGAGCTTTTCTGGATAAAGAAAACTTGACTGCCAATTTTTCTCTCTCAGAATCTGAAATATGTCATATCACTGCTTTCTTGCCTCCATGATGCCTGCTGAGTAGTCAGTACTTAGTTTTTTGTTGCATCCCTTGCATGTAGTGAACTGCTTCTCTCTTGCTGCATCCAGAAGTCTCTCCTTCTCTTCAGCATTTGACAATCTAATCAGTATATGTTGCACAGTAGGTTTATTAGGATTTATTCCTTTTGGAGCTCATTGGGCCTCTTTAATTTGGATATTTATCTTGTTTAGAAAATATGGAAAAGTTTCCCCCAAAATTTTTTGAATACTCTTCTTAACCTTTTACTCTTCTCTTTCCCTTCTGGAACACCAATGATTCTTATATTTGCATACTTCATGTTCTCCATCATTTCCCTGATATTGATATCATTTTTTTCACCATTCGTTCTTTTGTGCTTTCACTTTCCATCACCCTATCTTCAAGGTAGCTAATTCATTCCTCTACTTCTTCAAACCTGGTGTTATGTGTCTCAAGAATATTTTAATTTGATCAACAGTATCTTTTACTTTCATAAGTTCTACTATTTTTTATTTACTCTTGCAAATTCTTCTTTATGCTCTTGTACAATCATCTTAATGTCCTTCATATCCTGACACATAATATTGATATTTGTGCATACTTCTTTAATTTCTCCAAATTTTGTATCATTTCTGGCTTTTTAATTTGTTCATTTGGTTTGTCCATATCTTCTATATCCTTTAACTGCTATTTTAATTGAGAAAAACAATTTTTGGGGTAAATTTCATATACCAAAAATACAACAGAGATTACCACAACTGGTTGGAATCTTAGCTAAGCTAAAGAAGATTGAAGTTAAGGTCACTGATACATGGGTTCACATTGAAGAACAGAAAGAAATTATAATGTCTGACCTTCTGAGACTGGATTTACATGAAAGGGATGACCCAGTGTTGATCAAGCAATAGGCAGAAGCATTGGAGGATGTGCCAGTTTGCATGTATTATGTCCCCCAGAAAAAGCCATATTCTTTGATGCAATCTTGTGGGGCAGACATTTTAGTGCTGATTAGATTGGAATTCTTTGAGTGTTTCCATGGAGATGTCCCCCACCTAACTGTAGGTGATAACTCTGATGAGATCATTTCCATGGAGGTGTGGCCTTGCTGTTCAGCATGGACCTTGATTACTGGAGCACTATATAAGACCAGACAGAAGGAGCAAGCTGCTACAGCCAAGAGGGACACTTTGAAGAAAGCACAGGAGCTGCAGGTGAGAGACAGTTTGAAAATGGGCATTGAAAGCAGACTCTTGCTCTGGAGAAACTGAGAGAGGACAAATACCTCAAATGCAACTAAGAGTGACATTTTTGAGGAACTGCAGCCTAGGGAGGAACATCCTGGGAGAAGGCCATTTTGAAACCAGAACTTTGGAGCAAATGCCAGTCATGTGCCTTCCCAGCTAACAGAGGTTTTCTGGACACCATTGGCCATCTTCCAGTGAAGGCTCCCAATTGCTGATGTGTACACTCTGTAGATAACATCTTGGAAATGAAAAGCACCATTCTCTTGTGGAAGCCACATTCTGATGGCATGATCCATCTCCCACCTTCTTTTACTTCAGGCTGGTCCTGATCTTTAACAAGCTGTGGGTAAAACGGCACTTTGGCTTTAGAAACAACATGGGAAAGTAAGGTTCAGAGAGCAACCATGCACTAGTATCCAGACTGTGGACTTTCTCTCTACCTATCCATTACCCCCAGAGAGCACCTTGTCTTTCCAGAGGCAGTAATTTCCCTCTTAGAGAGGAGGAGGCTATAGTGGGATTATTGTGCCTCTTGACCCTGTATCTACGACCAACAATTGAATGATTTGAATAAGCCCTTTGCACTCTCTTCATATCATTTTTACTCCTTATTAATAGGAATGATGCTTTCAACAATTCAACAATTAATAGATTCATGGGACATGCTCAGCTCTATGATAGACATGGAAAATGTATAAAATGCATTGTCTGCCTCTAAGCCTCCACTGTCCATCTATTTACTAAGCAATTGGAGATGATTTACAATGACATCAAATCACTACATCAATGCAAGGATTTACCAGAGTATTCACTAGAATATTTTATCATGAATAGCCATATACATATGTATAATATATATATACACATATGTGTTCATATGTGCATATGCATATGCAAATAAACACATTGACTGAGAGAAGACACAGAGAGAGAGACTGGCAGGCAAAAACCTTATCTATTACTTTTTGGGTTATATGTGATCTTTGACTTTTTATTTTGTTTTATAAAATGAATATGTATTGCTTTTGTAATAAAATAAAAGTCATTACATCTGTGTCCAGAAATATAAGGCATTCTTACAAGGATACAATTATATAGTTTCCATTGTCATCTGAATTTCAAGTTCCCCCGCTAACACAGATATTGCCTAATTTCTCTTTTGCAGATTGTTTTCTTGGTTAAAGGAAATGGGGGAGGATTTTGTGATGGGTAGTTTCATGTGTCAACTTGGCCAGGTTATGGTGTACAGTTGTTTGGTCAAGAGAGCACTTGTCTGGTTGTTACTGTGAGGATATTTTGTAGACTTCAATCTTCAGTAATTTGATTGTATCTATGGCTGATTACATCTGCAATCAACTGAAGAGACTTTTCAATAATAAAAGAAAACTCTTACAATCAGTTGAAGGCCTTAAAAGGAGAGGTGATGATTTCAGCAGTCAGAAGAGAGAAATTCCATCTCTACTTCAGCTGGCCAGCTTTACCTGAGAATTCATTGACAAACTTAATCAGAGTTCCCAGCTTTGTCCTCCTCCACAGAATTTGGACTTGCTAATTTCCTCAGTTGTGAGACAATTTTTATAAAATTTTCATAGCATTTATTAGGTATGTTCTGTTTCCCTAGGGAACCCTCACTAATACAGATGTGATACATATTTTATATAAAAGTTTCAAATTTGAGACCCTCCCAGACCTCACTCTATGTGACTCTTCTTTTGGCTTCTTCAGATTTTTGTATGGAACTTATTGTTGTATTTTATTTTATTTTTACTTTTCCTTTATCCTTTATAATATTCTTTTGTTTCAAGATGTTTTTGAGTACTGAACATGTGTAAGTGCTAATTGTGGTGACAAATGCACAACCACATTATGATTTCCTAAAAAACTGATTGTACATTGTGGATGGTTGTATCGTATTTGAAAATATCCATATAAAATTTCAAGGAAAAAATAAACAGAGGGACACATGAGCTGGAGAGAACTTGGAGAGAGTGATGTTTGTATTCACTGTTCATGGGAAAGTAGAATTGTGTATCCTATCTGGAGGAAAGTATTGTGGACCCACAAATTAATAGGTATGTGGGGGTTTTGAAGTCCTGCAATGTCATTAGTGGGTATATATGTAGAAGATCAGGGTGCAGGGACACAAATGTACATTTATGTACCAATATATACAGCAGAAATATTCATTATTTGCAATAGATGGAGGTACCCTAAGAGTACATTGACTGGTGAACAGAATGATGAACTCTAGTGTATGCATGCAACAGTGTATTGAGCAGGTACAAGAAGAAATGAAGCTGTGAGACATGCAATTAGGTGAATACATTTTGAGTGAATCATGCCAAACTGAGATGACAAACATTTTAATGCCTCACTAATACAGAATAAGTATAATGTGGAAACTCTGAGAACTGAATCTTAGAGCACAGCTTATCAGGGAAATGCTTCTTGTAATTGTCCCTAGATTGTAAGCTGTTACAGCAGTGACAGCTTTACCTGAGTTGTAATATTTACCTCTAAATCCTGAGAATCTGAGTTCCTTGAGTATAACTTTGTCAGTCTCTGGAACTTTGGGTATCTCTTTGACACATGAGACTCAGAGCTAGAACTTGGCAGCTATGACTGTCAGTATTACCCATATGGCAACTGTTGAAAGAGCTGAAAAAGAATTCAGACCTTAATTAGAGTTATTAGTGAAATGGATCTGGTTAGGACTAAGGCAATTCATGCCCAGGGAAAATGGATTATGCTGACTGGGTTTTAAAACTACCACTTATGTGTGAGACCGAGGGAGGAGATGTTTATCTGATGAAGGATCTATATATCTAAAGCATGCTAGATAATTTCATTTGTATGATTAGTTTCTTTGAACACCATAGGTGCATGCAGCTTTGAATGGGAAGTGGGATTTGGTGAGTTATTACAGGATGAGATGAAATCCCAACACACCCTAGAGTGGTATGTGCAGAGATTATAAATGTATTTGCAGGGCCCCCAAAAGGAGCTGGGGAGAAATGTGGAAATGTACTTCCCCACCTGGGCTATTACTGATTTTCCCACAAACATTGAGGACTGCCAATTTAATGTGTCAAGCCATCCTTCCATCAGGAGGCTTTCCCTTGTGAGGCTAGCTGCTGCAAGGGAGAAGCTAAGCCAACTTATAGTTGTGCCTCAGAGTCGCTGCCTGGGAGCCTCTTTGCTGCCCAGATGTGGCCCCCTCTCCCTCTAATTCCACTTGTCAGGTGTACTCACCACCCCTCTATGTGGGACATCACACCCAGGGGGTAAATCCCCCTGGCAACATGGGAAATGACTCCTGAGAATTAGCCTGGACCCAGCAATGTGGGATTGAGAGGATCTTCTTGACCAAAAGAGGGAAGGGAGATGAAACAAAATAAGGATCCAGGGGCTGAAAGATTTCAAATTATGTTGAGGTCTTTCTGATGGGTATTCTTATCCACTATATAGATATCACCTTTTAGTCTTTAGTGTGTTAGAGTGGCTATAATTAAATAACCTAAGTTATTATACAGCAACCCAGTGACCTTGATTCTTGAAGATGATTGTATAACTAGGTAGATTGCATAGTGTGATTGTGTGATTGTGAAAACCTTGTGGCTTGCACTCCCTTCATTCAGCATATGAACAGATGAGTGGAAAATGTGTACAAAAATTACATGAAGAATAGGGTGGGATGGAGGGGATGAAAGAGTTAGGGGTTCTATTTTGCATTCATTTTTATTTTGGAGTAAGGAAAAGGTTTAAAATTGATTCTGGTAATGAATGAAGAACTGTATGATGTTGCTGTGAATAACTGATTGTACACTGTAGGTAATGGTAGGGTGTGTGAATATATCTGAATTAAAATGTACTAAAAAACTAAAAGTACAATGGGAAGAGTAGGGGAATGGAATGTTTTAAATGTTCTTTTAGTTTAATTCTTATTTTACTTTTTGGAGTAATGAAAATTTTCAAAGTTTGATTGTGGTGATGAAAGCACAACCATATGATGGTACTGTCAACAACTGATTGTACACTTTGAATGATTGTATGTCATGTGATTATATCTCAATTCAATTGCATTTAAGGAAAGGAAATTAATACAAACCCTAGTACCAGAAAGTGGAGTGAGGCTTTAAAAATCCTTGGAATTGGGAAATGATAAGAGAAGGAACAAATTGAGGAAATGATATATAAAGCCTAGGATGAATTGTACAATTGTGTTTGAGATATGATAGGTAATGACTTGGATAGCAAGGACTCAGAAGGAAGTGAGGACAATAGGTGGATGAAATACATATTGCCTCAGACACTAAACAATCATCAACAAACTGTTGTTAATGAAATAATGAAGCTGTCAGTATTAAAATTCTTTAGTTGGCTGGCCAACAATTGGAGACATCTCTGATGTTTGTATGTGGGGGAGGGCATGAGAGAGAATGTATGAGTAAACATTCTCATTGACTACTTTTAAGAATTGTTATAAGATAATAAGAATTTTGGGGAAAAATTAGGAAATAGAGGCTAAAGAATAAGAGAAAACTTCATAGGGTAAGTAAAAACAGCCATAATTGTAGAGAAAACAAAAGTAATTATGTTGCTTTAAAACTCTCCAACCGTTCACAAAAAGAAGGCCACTCTCAGTCTCCAAATCCAGGTAAATTTATGTGTGTGGGTTGAGGTATGTAATTTGGGAGAGCAAAATTACTCAGTACAGTTCTTTGTAAAATTCTCTTTGGTGTATGAGAACCTCAGAAAATGGACCTTGGAGACAGAGACCATCTAGGTAGGACACTGGATAGGCCAAGAGGACAGAAATGAGAGGGCTTGGGGTTTGAGTAGCACAAAAGAGACTATGAAAGGTAAAAATTAATCAGAAATGTTAAATTTCTTGCAAAGGGTTTTGCTATCACCTCCCTGTTACTTAACCACCTTATAATACCTTTCGTAGAGGCAACATTTTTCACTCTTTTTTCTTTAGCTTTGGATGATTTGGGTAAAACTGAAGATTTATGTCTAGGTTGATGTAAGGCAACACAATATTTCTTGAGAATTTAGGGTTAAGGACTAAAGAAATACTAGAGGTGTAAAGACCTGGGAATTAGCACAAATTCCAGAGAAAACCTCAAACTTTTGGTGCTGTGGAATTGACAGCATCAAATCTGAGAACACCATGGGGTAAAGATGCATCCAGTTTATACCAGGTGATACATGAAATAAATAGAATATATCAATAAGATACAAATTATATTCTTGGAATTGGAAAGTAGAGAGGCCAAGTTGGGCTGTGGGGTCTTTAAGGTGTGTGAAGGGCTGGAGTATCACTTCCCCTGCCCCTCCCCCTCCACTGAGAATCCTTTGAGAGTTCTGGGCTCTGTGATGCAGGCCTGGATCTCTAGGCAACACAGGCATTGTGCAAAGTTCTCAGTGCTGCCTGAGGTAGGTTTGCACTGAGGAAGATGGAGACAGAGCTCTCCTTTCTAAGGAGGCCTGGTGCCCAATGTGAAAGCACAAGATTATCTGTGGGGGTACTTTTACATTTTATAATCTTTTTTTCTGGGCTGTTGATCTTTCTTTATATCCATCATTCAGATGGATCTATTTGTAGGAGAAGGAAATGGCAATCATGTAGCGGATCCTAGATCTGTCCCCCAGAACAATGGGCTCTGATTTTACCTCTTCCTCCCACTGTAGTAAATCAGTTATGTTTGCACAGACTTCTCAGATAGGCCCTGTCAGGAAATATGAAAGCCTTTTGTTAGTGAAAGAAGGGTGAGTGGGCTGAGGGGCTTCTATCCACACACACAGATTAATCACCCTTGTGGAGTCAGGGGACTCCAGGTAAATTTCAAGTGCCGTGACTCAGTGTCCTTGTGTAAGTTATTAAATGAGGTTAGGCTATGTCAGTGGGAAAGAACCACATGATAACTGCTTTTCATCTTTCTGTCCATGTCTGGTGTCTCAGTGAATCCTCTGCCTTAGGTCTGATCTAGTTAGCAAGACTGTTTCTGAAAGCCTCTGATCAGATATTAAACACTTAGCTTTGGCCTCAAAGAGCAGAGTCCTCCCTGAGGGATCATGGTACCTCAAGGTCAGAGATTGCATCTTCCTCAGCACAGGACTACTGCCTGGGTTGTCAATAAAGAACTGTTGACAAAAAGTCTTATTTATTTGAATTTTTGAAAGGAGGAATGATAGAAAATATTTTGATCCCCTTTAAAGGATAGATTTTGATGTACAATGCCATATTGTTTATGAAAAATGAAGGTCTGCTGTTTGCCTAAGAGAGTAGAGTGTGAACTTGGTTTCACATTCTGATTCTTAAAGGGTCAAGGCAGAGTCAGGAGAAGGATATCTTTGTCTGACTCCACACTCTCAGGATATCACTCTCCCCCTAAACTCAGCTGACCCCATGGATCCCACTGAATCACTCACTCAGTATCCTGCACCACTGACCTCTCCACTCCACAACCACATAAGCCTCCTTAATGCTGCTCAATCTAACTTGACTCCCTTTCTATTGAACTCTGGCCCAGAGAGCTCATCTCCATAATGTCCATGTATGTTGCTGTTTTGTGTTCCAACACTTTCAGGCCTGGGGGTTACATGGGTGCTCATGTCAGCCTTCTTCTAGAGGCAGTTATTTGGGAAAAGCTTGTACTTTCCACCTTCTCAGACTGTTCTCCATAAAGGATAGCTTTCTTTTCTTCTTTTTCAGGCCTATGCCATGGGTTCACCTCTTTACACCTTAAAACTATGACCTCCATTAGAAAGGCCTGAGACTAATCAGACCATGATTCAATGGGTTTGGGCTTCAAGTAACCTCCCACTCATTTAAGAGTAGTAATAGACAATAGTTTAAAAATAAAGAGCACTGGAAACATGAATTCACCTTTAACACATTTTTACTAAAATGAGAACTTAAGGTAAAAGGAACAAGCTTAAAATGTAAAAAATTAATTGAATCATTACCAAGCATGGGAAACCCTGTTCCTCTAGACACAGTTGGACATGAGGTCACAGAGCTCCCCATTCTCTCAGTTACAGAAAATTTACAGCTCATGATTTAGCATAACTTTAATTAAGTCATATTCTATTTTTAAATTAAATGATACCTTATGAACACAAATGGCTCAAGATCAAAGGAGGCTATCCACAGTGTTATCTAAGGCTTAGCCTTGAATGCCTGTGAAACTCTACTAAAATGTTTTTACTAGTTAAGCTATGACTTTTGCAAGAGCAATGTAATATACTTTTAGTTGTATAAAAATTAGAAAAAAGATTAATATTACTTGTTTCTAGCTTGTTAACATAGATTTTTATTCTATTCTATTAGTTAGTTTAGCCATTACAACATATTCATAAATATACATTTGATTGGGACTGTATTTAACCTTGATACATTATTTATGATTTCTCTATGATTAAAGTAACAGCTGCAGTCCATTCTGTATTCAGAGAGCACTAGGCAATTACATGTTATTAATATCTAAGAAGGTTGAGAGGGCCTTTCTGCTTTCTTGAAAACATTCACCATTCTTATAATTGTTTAGCTTCTCCTTCAGTATAATTTTCTTATGTGGGTCTTTAAGGGTATGAAGTATCTGTTCCAGTTCTTATAGTAAGGTCTTTCCACTTTTTATCTTTTGGAAATTGTACTTGAGTATTTTAGGTAACAGTTCTGTTAAATAAGCTTCTAGATCAGAAAGAATAACTTGTTCTTTACTACTAGAAAAGAAAATATGAGGGCAGCATGGAGAGAAGGAGCCAGCATCCTCATTACTAGATTTCTTATTTGAGATATTGTCCTGTGACACCTTCTTCTGCTGATTTTTTAAAATTAAGATTTATTCACATACCATACAATCATCCAATGTATATAATCCATTGATCACATTGTCATCATATCGTTCATACATCACCCCAATCGACTTTTTTAAACATTTTCCTTGTAACAGGAAAAAATTGGAAGTAAAAATAAAAAGTTAAGAGTAAAAAGAAAGCACCCAAATTGTCACCCCTCCCTATTTTTCCTTTATTTTTATTTGCCCCCTTTGTTCTACTTATCCATCCATACACTGGATAAAGGAGAGGATGATCCACATGGCTTTAACAAACAGATTGTCACTCTTTATATGCTCCATTGTTATATAACTGTCCTCATGATTCAAGGCTACTGGGTTGTAATTTGATAGTTTCAGGTATTTACAACTAGCTATTCCAATTCATTAAAACCTAAAATATTATCTATATTGTGCATAAGAGTGCCCACCAGAGTGACCTCTTGGCTCTTTTTGGAATCTCTCAGCTTCTGAAACTTTATTTCATTTCACATCCACCTTTTGGTCAAGATGTTCTCCACTCCACAATGATGAGTCTAGATTCCTTCCTGGGAGTCACATTCCACTTTCCCAAGGAGATTTCATCCCCTGGGCATCAGATCCCACATAGGCAGGAGGGCAGTGATTTCACCTGCCAAACTGGCTTAGCTAGAGAGAGAGGGCCACATCTGAGCAACAAAGAGGCATTCAGGGAGAGACTTTTAAGCACAATTGTAAGCATGCCTAGCTTCTCTGTGGCAACAGGCTTCCCAAGGGTAAGTCCCATGATAGAGGGTTTGGCACATTAAACCACAAGTCCTCAATGATTGTGAGCAGAACAGCAACCATCCAGGTGGGGAAGCTGAACACCTCTGCATTTTCCCCAGCTCCTCAGGGAGGATCTGAAAATTTTTTCATTGCTTTTTTAAAATATTTGATATATCAAAAAATTTAAAAACCATACAATAAGAAATCATTTCAAAGAAACCAACACAAGGGAATAAGAAAAAGATACCTAACCTAAAATAACTAAATTACTTCCAACACTTTCCTATTCTACCCCAAGAAAATATACAGAATATAAGCCAGCAAAGGAATAAGAAAGATTACCTAAGATAACAACATTTCTATGAACTTGTTCCTACCATTTGCACCAGAAATTAACAAATCATAGGCATTCCTGGGCATTCCCAAAATGTTAAGTTTGCCCACAATAACTTACCTGTTCTTATTAGATTATCAATCCCACTTCACTAACTGATATCTATCTCTAGGTCTCCTACATTCTACATTATAAACCATTTATTTTACCTTTTTCAATGTTCACATTAATGGTAGCATATAATATTTCTCTCTTTTTTTTTTTTTTTTTTTTTTGCCTGGCTTCTTTTTCTCAACATTAAGTCTTCATGGTTCATCCACATTGTCATATGTTTCACATTTTCCCCTCTTACTGCCATGCATATATATCACATATTATTTATCCATTCCTCTGTTGAGGGACATTTGGATGGTTTCCATTTATTGGCAATTGTGAATATTGCCATGCAGATGTCTGCTTGTGTCACTGCTTTCAGATCTTCTGGGTATATACTGAGAAGTGGAATCACTGAATTGAAGGTTAACTCTACATCTAGTTTTCTAAGGAACTGCCAGACTGTCTTCCAGAGTGGCTGAACCATTATACAGTCCCACCAACAATGAATAAGAGTTCCAATTTCTCCACATCCTCTCTGGCATTTGTAGTTACCTGTTTGTTTAATGGCAGCCATTCTAATAGATGTGAGATGATAGCTCATTGTGGTCTTAATTTGCATCTCTCTAATAGCTAGTAAAAGTAAACATTTTTTTCATGTGTTTATTGGCCATTTGTATTTCCTCTTCAGAGAAATGTCTTTTCATATCTGTTGCACATTCTATAATTGGGCTGTTGGTACTATTGTCATTGAGTTGCAGGATTTCTTTATATATGCAATGTATCAGTATTTTATTGGATACATGGTTTCCAAATTTTTTCCCGTTGAGTTGGCTACCTCTTCACCTTTTTTCACAAATTCCTTTGAGGTTCAGAAACTTCTAAGTTTTTGGAGTTCCCATTTATCTATTTTTTCTTCTGTTGCTTGTGCTTTGGGTGTAAATTCTAGGAAGTGACTGCCTTATACCAAGTCTTGAAGATGTTTCCCCATATTATCTTCTAGGAGTTTTGTGGTACCGTCTCTTATGTTGAGGTCTTCAATCCATTTTGAGTTACTTTTTGTATAGGGTGTGAGGTAGGTGTCCTCTTTCATTCTTTTGGATATAGATATTCAATTCTCCCAGTCCCAATTGTTGAAAATATTGTTACATCCCAGTTTAGTTGCTTTGGGGGCCTTTTAAAGATCAGTCAACTGTAGTTCTGTGGGTCTATCTCTGAATTCTAAATTTGATTCCATTGATCAATATGTCTATCTTTGTGCCAGTACCATGCTGTTTTGACTACTGTGGCTTTTTAATAAGTTTCAAATTCAGGGAGTGTAAGTCCTCCCACTTCGTTTTTCAGTTTTAGAAAGTTTTTAGCAATTCAAGGCATCTTTCCTTTCCAAATAAATTTCCTAACTATCTTTTCCAAGTCTGCAAAGTAGCTAGTTGGAAATTTGATAGAGGTTGCATTGAACCTGTAGATGAGTTTGGGTAGAATTGACATCTTAATGACATTTAGCCTTCCTATCCATGAACATGGAATATTTTTCCATCTTTTAAAGTCCCTTCTATTTCTTTTAGTAGAGTTATGTAGTTTTCTTTGTCTTTTACATCTTTGGTTAAATTTATTCCTAGGTACTTGATTTTTTTAGTTGCTATTGAAAATGGTATCTTTTCCATGAATGTCACTTCAATTCAGTCATTTCTAGTGTATAGAAACATTACTGACTTAAGTGCATTAATCTTGTATCTTGCTACATTACTAAATTTGCTTACTAGCTCTAGTAGTTGTCTCATCAATTTCTCAGGGTTTTCCAGATGTAAGATCATATCATCTGAAAATAGCAATGGTTTTACTTCTTCCTTTCCAATTTGGAGGCCTTTTATTTCTTTGTCTTGCTGGATTACCCTGGATATCACTTCTAACACAATATTGAATAACAGTGGTTACAGAAGGCATACTTGTCTCATTCCTGATCTTAGATGGAAGGCTTTCAGTCCCTCACTATTGAGTACTATGCTGGCCATGTGTTTTTCATTTATGCTCTTTATCATATTGAGGAAGTTTCCTTCAATTCCTACATTTTGAAGTGTTTTTATCAAGAAGGGATGTTGAATTTTGTCAAATGCTTTTTCAGCATCTATTGAGATGATCATTTGGTTTTTCACTTTTGATTTGTTAATGTATTGTAATATATGGATTGATTTTCTTATGTTAAATCAACCTTACATTCCTGGAAAGAACTCAACTTGGTCATGGTGCATAAATTTTTTAATGTGTCTTTGGACATGATTTACAAGTATTTTATTGAGAATTTTTGCATCTGTATTCTTTAGGGTGTTTGGCCTCTAGTTTTCCTTCCATGTAGCATTTTTGCCTGGTTTTGCTATCAGAGTGATGTTAGCTTCATAAAATGTGTTAGGTAGTGTTCCATTTTCTTCAATGTTTTGAAAGAGTTTAAGTAAGATTGGTGTCCATTCTTTTTGGTAGTTTTGGTAGAATTCTCCTGTGATGTCATCTGGCCCTGGGCATTTATCATCTGAAAATAGCAACAGTTTTACTTCTTCCTTTCCAGATTTTTGATGACTGATTGGATCTCTTTGATTGTGATTCATTGGTTGATGTCTATTTCTTCTCTGGTCAGTCTAGGTTGTTCATATGTTTCCAGGAAATTGTACATTTCCTCTCCATTTTCTATTTTGTTGGCATAGAGTTGTTCCTAGTATCCTCTGATAATTTCTTTTTTTTTAATTTCTTTGGGATCTGCTGTAATGTCACCTCTCTCATTCATTACTTTGTTTATTTGGGTCTTCTCTGTTTTGATTTTGTCAGTCTAATGGGGGCTTGTCAATCTTGTTGATCTTCTCAAAAAACCAACTTTTAGTGTTATTTATTCTTGCTGTTATACTTTGTTCTCTATGTCATTTATTTCTGCTTTAATCCTTGCTGTTTCTTTTCTTCTCCTTGATTTAGGAGCTTTCCTCTTCAATTTCTAGCTGCTTCAGTTGCTCCATTAGTTCTTTGATTTTAACTCTTTCTTCCTTTTTAATGTATGCATTTAGCAGAGTGCTCTTTCTGTCTCCCTTAGGTTTTAATATGTTGTGTTCTCATCTTCATTCATCTCTCTATATTTAGGAATTTCTCTTGGTATTTCTTCTTTAACCAACTTATTGTTTAGGGGGGCATATTTTAATCTCCAGGTATTTTGTAATTTTCTAAGTCTCTGATGGTTATTGACTTCTAATTTGATTCCATTGTGATCAGAGCATATGCTTTGAATAATTTTAAAATTGTAAATTTATTGAGGCTTCTTTTATGTCCCAGCATATGATCTATTCTGGAGAACATTCCAAGAGCCTAGAGAAGAATGTGTATCTTGGTGATTTTGATGTAATGTTCTATATATGTCTGTTAATTCAAATTCATTTGTCAGATTGTTTAGGTTTTCAATCTCCTTATTGGTCTTCTTTCTGGTTGCTCTATCTATAGGATAGAGTGATGTGTTGAAATTTCCAACAATTATTGTGGAAACAGTTGTTTCCTTTAGTTTTGCCAATGTTTTTCTTATGCATTTTGGGTCACCTTGATTGGGTGCATAAACATTTATGATTGTTATTTCTTCTTGTTATATTCTCCCTTTTATTAGTATGTAGTGACCTACTTTGTCTCTCATCACATCCTTGCTCTTAAATTCTGTTTTATCTGAGATTAATATTGCTACTCATGTTTCTTTTGGCTGCAGCTTGCATGAAGTGTATTTTCCATCCTTCACTTTCAATTTCTTTGTGTCCCTGTGTCTAAGATGAGTCTCTTGTATGCAACATACTGATTGTTCAAATTTATCCTTTCTGCCAATCTATATCTTTTATTTGGGGAATTTAATCCATTTACATTCAATGTTATTCCTGTGAAGGCATTTCTTTAATCAGCCATCTTATCCTCTGGTTTTTCCTTGTCAGATATATTTTCCCCCTCTCTATCTTATTATCATTTAAAATACCCATACTGAATCTCTTTAGTTCTGAATCTTTCTCCATATCTCTTTTTCTGTTTCTCTGTTGGTAGATCTCCCTTTAATATCTCAAGTAGGGCGAGTTTCTTGTTAGCAAATTTTCTCAGCATTTGTTTGTCTGTGAAAAATTTAAGCTCTCCCTCAAATTTGAAGAAGAGCTTTGCTGGATAAAGAATTCATGGTTGGCAATATTTCTCACTCAGCATTTTAAATATGTCATGCCACTGCCTTCTCATCTCCATGGTGGCTGCTGAGTAGTCTCTACTTAGTTTTATGATGTCTCCTTTGTAAGTGTTGAATTGTTTTTCTCTTGCTGCTTTCAGAACTTGCTCCTTCTCTTCAATATATCATAATCTGATCAGAATGTGTCTCATAGTGTGTTCATTTGGATTTTTTCTGTTTGGAGTTCACTGTGCATTTATGATTTGTGTATATATGTTGTTAAGGAGGTTTGGGAAGTTTTCCCCAACAATTTCTTTGAATAATTTTCCTAGAATTTTACCCTTCTCTTCCCCTTCTGGAATACAAATGACTCTTATATTTGGGTGTTTAATATTGTCCATAATACCCTGATGTCCATTTCAATTATTTTTATTTTTCCCCATTCTTTCTTTTGTTCTTTCACTTTCCATTCTGTCCTCTTCAAGGTCATTGTTTCACTGTTCAGCTTCTTCTAATATAGTCTTGTGGGTAACCAGAATCTTTTTAATTTGTTTGACAGCTTCTTTTATTTCCATATGATCATCCATTTTTTAAATTTACTCTTGCAATTTCTTCTTTATGCTTTTCTAGGGTCTTCTTCATGTCCTTTATATCCTGTGCCATGCTCTCATTGTTTGTCTTTAGTTCTTTGATTAATTACTCCAAGTACTGTGTCTCCTCTGGTTTTTTTATTTGGATGTTTTTGTTTGGTTTATCCATATCATCTGGTTTCTTCATATGCTTTAAATGTTTCCATTATTTTTGGCCTTTTGGCATTTGCTTAACTTGATAGGGTTCTTTTAGGATGTGAACAGAACAATTATCAGAAAAATTATCTCTAATTTGTGGAATCAACAGCCTGGCCAAGTACACTTTCTCTAACTAAACAGCAGATTGTTTACATGAGCCACCTATTCCTCTGAAGCCAGTCCTCCCCAATTTGACTTTGTGGTGATTGGGGTCTGAATTTTGTGGGGGTCCAGTTGGTGCACCAAGTTTCCATGTGTAGTTGGTGCTGCCCGCCCTGAATGAAGGGTTGTGTCTGAGCAGTTAGGAAACATGGGTGGCTTTAATAATCAAATCTCCCAGGTGTTCCTGGAGATTTAAAGCTGTTGCAGGAGTCTAAACCTTCAGTTCAGACTCATCACAGTTTGTCATTGCTGCTGACCCACAAGTCCTTGGTATTGGTGTATGGTCCATGGGACTTCTCTGTGCATCCCTCTTCCAAGCTGTGCCCTCCTAGAGCCTAATACACAAGTGAGCACGGCCCTCCAAGGGAAGTTCATGGCTGCCAGGTCATGTAGGGGCATCCCCAGCCCACTGAAGGGATGGCTGTATATGGTGTGTTAATTTGCCCCTTTTCACACACCTCTGCCTTCCTAGCTCTGGGACAATTAGCTGTGGGTGTGAGAAACTATATCATCCATGCCAGAAATTGAGGCATGTGTGCATGTTGCTGGACACACTTCCCACCATGCTGGGTTGTGCTGCACAGCTCTGGGCTGCAGTGCCAGTCTCTGTGCAGGAGCATCCCAGGCTGCCAAGAAGATGCCTGTATTGAGCATGATTATTTCCCCCCTTTTTTTTGCTGACCTACAACTTCCTAGCTCCAAAACCTTTAGCTGTGGGTGTGTGAGAGGCTATCATCCACACCAGCTACTGGGATGTGTGTGTATGTGTCACTGGACACACTTCCCACCATGCTGGGTTGTGTGACACAGCTCTGGGCTGTGGTGCTGGGTTCCAGGCAGGAGCATTCCCAGCCCACCAGGGAGATGGCTGTGTGGGGCCTGGTTATTTTCCACTTTTTCACTGACCTCCAACTTCCTAGATACAAGAAAATTAGCTGTGGGTGTGCAAGAGGCTATCATCCATGCCAGATATTGAGGCATGCCCTTGGGTTGTTGGAAGTAGCTCCCACTATGTTTCACTGTGTGGCTCTCACTGCTGGATCTGCAGATGCTTTTGGGTTTTTACAACTAGTCTGACTCCAAATGCCAACCCAAGTTTCCCCAGACTGCTGCATGGCTGCCACTTCTCCAGCAAACTCACTCATTCATTTCAGAATGCAGGCTCCTAATTTCACCATATGCATGGTTCCCATGGATCTAGCAGTCCTTGTCCAGCTGGTTCCTCATTGGAACTGGTGCTCTGGATCATTTACTGTCATTTATCTAGTATTTCTCATGAAGAGGTATTTTTTTTCCTGTCTCTCATAATCCACCATCTTCCAGAGCCCTCTCCTGCTGATTTTTTTCTCTTAATTCCATATAACTCATTCCATCACTAATCTGATTAATATCTGAATGTCATAGTTTTCCTGTGTTCATTCCATAAGTGCTAATCATCATTGCTCTCTGAAATCCTTGCCCTTTCAGAAACTCACCATACCTGTGTGTAGAATGGATTTGATTAGGGTCAGTAGCCCATTTATTCAAAATATAGACTGCATTATCCATATGTTCTGACAGTAGGGTATTTACACCTGTATTAAAATCTAAAGGATACTTACAGTATTCTGTTACAGGTTTATCTATTTCAGGGTAATTAAAATCCAAATACCATATAATTTCTTTGTTCCTCTATTTGAGGAAGTTCCAAAACCAGTAATTATATTATACAGTAAAACATTGTTTAGGATTACATTTAGATTTAAACTGTCCACCACACCAAATTACACTTTTACAGCACAAAAAAATCAAAGTTCCAGGTGGGGTCAAAGTCATTACCACATCCCCAAGTAATGGCAATTTGAAGGCTACTGAGATTGTTATCCTGGAGGACCTCCTCCATGGTGATGGGTACAGGAGCTCCTTCATGGCAGCATAGGTGTTTTGGCAGATCAGAATGCTCAGCAGACATGATAGCTTTCTTGGCAGAGGAAACAGAGTTGCTGCTGGGATATAGGGGCTTGATGTCATGTGCCAGTCATGCTTATTTGCAAAGTTCTGCAACTTGTAGCTCTTATGAGAAGGAATAGGTGATGGCAAGGCAAAGAATACACCATGACAATTTATTAAATGTCTCTTTAACTCTTGAATAGCAACCTGGATGCTATATCCTGTTTTAATTGAAAGGAAGCACTCAGAATTTGGATTGGTATCACAAAACAAATATTTTCTATCCAGGAACTCCTCTGCACATATTTTACACATATATTTCAGACTAAGTTGGTTACTCTTAGTTACAATAAAAATAATGTCAAAATGATATATTACATATGAGGAGTGTAGAGAGCTCAGAGGGCAGATTGAAATTTCTACTTACATTCTTCACTACTCAGGTCTTGTAGTAAGGCTTTTTGAAGATGCTGTAAAACAGGAGAACTTCCTTGTCCCTCTCCATGGTCACTAACTCTTCCTTCTTTTCCTGAGAATTTAGAAACCACATCAGAACCTTGAAAATCAATACTATAAATATAGTAATAATTATTAGGTTGACCATGGGCTTAGCATAAGTTAATATATCAATTATTCCACCAAAGATGTCTTTGGCAGCACTACTCACAAAGGTGGCAATTATTTCAGCAGCTGAGGCAGCAGCAGGCCAGATGTCCTCTGTTCTAGTTTGCTAATGCTGCCAGAATGCAAAACACCAGTGATGGATTGACTTTTATAAAAAGTGGGTTTATTTGGTTACACAGTTACAGTTTTAAGGTCATAAAGTGTATCCATGGTAACACAACAGCAATTGGGTGCCTTCACTGGAAGATGGCCAATGGTGTCCGGAAAACCTCTGTTAGCTGGGAAGGCACATGGCTGGCATTTGCTCCAAAGTTCTGGTTTCAAAATGGCTTTCTCCCAGGACATTCCTCTTTAGGCTGCAGTTCCTCAAAAATGTCACTTTTAGTTGCATTTGAGATATTTGTTCTCTCTCAGCTTCTCTAGAGAAAGAGTGCTTTCAATGGCTGTTTTCAAACTGTCTCTCATCTGCATCTCCTGCGCTTTCTTCAAACTGTCCCTCTCAGCTGTAGCAGCTTGCTCCTTCTGTCTGATCTTACATAGTGCTCCAGTAATCAAGGCCCATGCTGAATGGGTGGGAGCACACCTACATGGAAATGATCTCATCAGAGTTATCACCTACAGTTGGGTGGGGCACATCTCCATGAAACACTCAAAGAATTCCAATCTAATCAGCACTAAAATGTCTGCCCCACAAGGTTGCATCAAAGAATATGGCTTTTTCTGGGGAATATAATACATTCCAACTGGCACACTCCACCCTCTGGATCCCAGAAAAACATATTCTTTCCAAATACAAAATACATTCATCCCATCACAATGTCACAAAAACTTAAATCATTTCAGTAACAATAGTTAAGTACTAGATTCCATCAAAATCAATTACAGGCATGGTCAGTCCTAAGGCATAATTCCCCTCTAACTGTGGATCTGTGAACTTAGAACAAGTTATGTGCTTCCAATTTACAAAGGAGGGACATTCATAGGATAAACATTCCCATTGCCATAAGGAGAAAGAGTAAGGAAAACAGGGTTAACAGGACCAAAATTGTTCCTAAAACCTGCAGGACAAACTCCATTAGATTGCAAAGTCTGAGAGTCATTTACAGAATGATGTTGCATCCTTGGAGCTTGAGAGAGTGGGACTCTAGCCCTTCCTAATGGCCTTTGTGGCAGTCCATTCTTCTCCAAATGCTTGAGTGAGTGCTCAAACATATCTGCACATTGGGGAGACAACCTTCTTGGCCCCACCCTCCTCAAACATCAGGGAGGCACCTGGATTTCCTTCCATCTCTGGGGCATAGGCTCAACCCCTTCAGAACAGTGGGGTGGCAGCCAGAATCACCCCAATTCCCTGGGAATGTGCTCCACCCTTTTTGGGGCTTGGGGTGGCAGAACACTTCCAAAGCATTGAGGTGGAAGGCCTGCCCTCCACCTCCAGGGCAAACTCACCCTTTCCATGCATGTGGGCTGCTCTACTCTCCCAGCCTGAGACCTCTTGACTCCAGATCTCAACATTCATGGCTCTGTCTTTGAAGAAATCTTTCCTTCAATTTGTTCCTTGTCTGTCTCCTCCAGCCCAGACTGGCAACAGCTCTGTCTATAAAGATTTTGCAAAAATTTTGTTGGCTTTGCATGAAGCACACAGGGGTCAAAGCCATCAGACAATAGGACTCTCCACAAAGCCTTTCTGCTTGACTCCTTTTCCAATCTTGGCTTGTACTGAAATGGTGCCTGGGTTCCACGTTTGGTAACACCCTCATGTTGGGCTGTAGCTTCTGGGATTCCAGACCCTGAAAGCATGGAATTTTCCAAGCCATCAGCTTCTGGTTTCTTTGAATCCAAGAGTTCAGTTCTAAGTTTATCTCTGTCTGCTCACATTTTACTATAAGCTGCAAGGAGAATCCAGGGTATATCCTCCACATGTAGTCTGGAGATCTCCTCCGCTAAGTATTCCAAGTTGTTGCTTTCAAATTCTTCCTTCCATCTGACACCAGGACTCAACTTTGCCAAATTCTCTGCAATTTAAAACAAGGATCACCTATCTTCCAATTTGCAAAATCACATTCATCATTTCTGTTCAAATCCTCATCAGAAATATCTTTAGAGTCCATATTTCCATATACAGTCTCTTCAAAGCAGGTTAGGCCTTTTCTATCAAGCTCCTCACAATTCTTCCAGAACTTCCCCGTTATCCATTTAAAAAGCCATTCCAACATGTTTGGTATTTGCAAACACAGCAGTATCAGCACCTCACTTCTCTGGTACTAAATCTGTTCTAGTTTGCTAATGCTGCCAGAATGCAAAACACCAGAGATGGATTGGCTATTATAAAAAGGGGTTTGATTTGGTTACACACTTACAGTCTTAAGGTCATAAAGTGTCCAAGGTAACACATCAGCAATCGGGTACCTTCACTGGAAGATGGCCAATGGTGTTCAGAAAACCTCTGTTAGCTGGGAAGGCACGTGGCTAGCATTTGCTCCAAAGTTCTGGTTTCAAAATGGCTTTCTCCCAGGATGTTCCTCCCTAGGCTGCAGTTCCTCAAAAATGTCACTCTTAGTTGCATTTGAGGTATTTGTCCTCTCTCAGTTTCTCCAGAGCAAGAGTCTGCTTTCAATGCCCATTTTCAAACTGTCTCTCACCTGCAGCTCCTGTGCTTTCTTCAAAGTGTCCCTCTTGGCTGTAGCAGCTTGCTCCTTCTGTCTGGTCTTATATAGTGCTCCAGTAATCAAGGTCCATGCTGAATGGCAAGGCCACAACTCCATGGAAATGATCTCATCAGAGTTATTACCTACAGTTGGGTGGGGGCACATCTCCATGGAAACACTCAAAGAATTCCAATCTAATCAGCACTAAAATGTCTGCCCCACAAGATTGCATCAAAGAATATGGCTTTTTCTGGGGGACATAATACATGCAAACTGGCACATCCTCCAATGCTTCTGCCTATTGCTTGATCAACACTGGGTCATCCTTTTCATGTAAATCCAGTCTCAGAAGGTCAGACACTACAATTTCTATCTGTTCTTCAATGCAAACCCATGTATCAGTGACCTTAACTTCAATCTTCTTTAGCTTAGCTAAGATTCCAACCAGTTGTGGTAATCTCTGTTGTATTTTTGGTATATGAAATTTACCCAAAACAAAAATTTTTTCTTTAGGCCAAGTTTTCTTTAATATTTTTTGAAAGCATGTTACTATATCATTGACAGTGACAACTGAGGATTTATATAGAGGGATATTTCAGTCTATAGTGTCTGTCATAACTACATAACTGTCATTCCTTAAGGGAATAAATTCTTGGTAAGGAGATGAAACTGCTTTTCCACTTACTTGATATTTACTCCCAGTTTTATTGCCACAAGGTTGATGTAAATTAATTTTTTTCACAAATAATCTTTCTTCACATCCTCTAGACTTTAAATAATATAATTCAGAAGCTTCTTGACTAATATATTTATATGGTTGATGTATCTTTTTAAAGTAAGCTGAATTCCTGTTTTACTAAATGTCCAATATTTAATACTTGACAGTTAGTATAGAATATTTTGTTAGGTGAATTATTTGCTAATACATCCCTATTTCCCAGATACTTGCACTCAGAGATGTTTTCTTTATGTCACATATAAGGCTACATGTTGTTCACTGAACTATTTGCATACTATGTTGAGAAATATTAAGACCTTCATTAATCCATGTTCCATTTAATATTCCCCAGTCAATTCTCCCTTCTTTGGAGTGTATTCTAATTTTTTTTATGTAAGAAAATATCAACATGGCTATAAATTCGTTTATATGCTGAGTGTCCCCCATGATGGCTTCCATGACAGTCACCAGATGATCTTTAACATATGTAATCCATCAGCTAACTGATGATCACTTAAATCAGAAATTTTAGATGCTGTTGCTATTGAATTAGCCATCATAAGGCTTACTTTCTCAAGTCTTTGAGTGTTAGTGAGTCTTCCTCATCCTCATTTGAAGGGACAAGGATTTACTTCCTTTTGTTTACTCTTAATTTATATGTTAGACATATTGATTGAATTAACTAATCTCCATCACTTATCTTCAGTTGGAAGGCCTTTAATATTAATAGTATTATTGCTATTTGAGTTATAAAATATTCATTTAATGAGCTAACCACTCACTCTACATGATGTTTTGTAGCTTCTGCTATGCATTTCTGATATAGTGAATATTCCTGATATTTAGGATCTACAATTTTCTTTCCCCAAACATACCTTGTTAAAGACCATGTATTTCTAAATGAACACCCATTGGTGCAGGATGGATGGCTCATTGTTCTCAATGATATTGCAGGAGAGCAACAGGAATATGCATCATTTGTGTAACACTAGTCAAATTCCAAGAGATTATTGGAGCAGGATGGGGTATAGCAATTTTACATTGCAATCTAAGCACTTTTACATTGGAACCTAAAAACTGCTGATTGAATAAACCCTAAGATAAGTCCAATAATTATTATTCCAAAGAAAGAACCATCAAAGTATTCATGTGGATGTGACACAAAAGTTACACAAAAAATATCTGAACCTCACCTGTGCAGTGGGTACTGAGACTTCTTCACTTTCCCATCCTGGGTCCTTTGGATCAATACTGGGATCTTGCCTCACAAAAATTCCATGTCTTCTGACCTATACAAAACCACCCAATCCTGAAGGATGAGGACTGGTATACATCTTTCCATAATGAGCAGTGGGCTTTAAATTACTAATACTAAATTTTGTCATTTGCCAAAAGGGTCCAATATCTCAACAGTATGATCATCAAATACTATAAGAATTTTAGTGGGCTTTTTCATCATGGACATACAGGAGTATACATCTGTACTCTCTCCTGGAGGAATTGGCCAAAGAAATATTCCCAATCAGAAGTGCAAGGAAGATGCATGACATGGATGCAATCTCCTCTTTGAGTTCCTGCAGTAAAGATAGTTGTACTTCTCTAGACAAAATAACATTATCTACATTTGCAAAAGGCAAAGTAGAATCAACACCAAATATTAACTTATGAGGTGTTTGATGCATCCATGTGGATGATATATTATTGATGGAAAGCTGAACAAAAGGGATAAGTGGATATTGCTTTTGAGACCATCCAGAAATTTTTCCTTTCCACCTGTCCATGACATTGGGGTTGGTAATGGGTACTAATTCTAACTGTATAAATCTGTCCTTGGTCCACTTGCCCCAAGACAGAAGTGAATACTGATCCTTCATCAGAATGCAGCAACTTTAGGAATTGCACGTATCCTGATAAAAGTTGAGAACTGTAACAGTTGTATTAGCACTTTAAGCCTCGGTGGGAATAACCAACAGTATCCAATTCCAGCATCAACAATAACAAGAATATGTTCACTGGCCACAAGTGAGGGTAAAGGACCAATATAATCCATATAAAGCTTTTCAAAAGGTTTATGAAGATGAATAATTGTTTTTGAAGTAGTGGGTATTTGGGAGGAAGCATTACTTAGCATACTTCACAATTGGCTACAACAGATCTGTTTTAATCATATTAGGGCACCAGTATTTATTCCATGAATAGTTCCAAATGTATGGTGGGCCTGTTGGGCCAGTTTTACTCTTTCCTTAACTGAAGGAATAATCCTTTACCCTTCATCTCATTCAGTAATAATATTACCATTTTCCAAAGATATATATTTTACAGAATACCCCTTAGGGTTAGGACTCTGAGTCCAAGACTTTCTTCAACTGTTTGTCCAGGCTTGCTAAGTTTTTAATTTTAGTATGAATAAAAGTACCTTGTTTCTGGTTGCCCTGGCTTTTGTACCACATGGATACTGGACTTATTTTGCTTACAATTAGCAATAAATTTCCATTTGTGTGCATGTTGCAGAGGTTTTTCTCATTATCAACCAACCCATTAGGTATCCAAATATCCAATTCTTCATTAAACTTTTAGTTAAATTAATGCTGTCTGTAGCTATTAAAGTTGGTTCTTTGTCCATTATAGTTTCTTGACAGCAAATTGTGGGGCACTTATTTCAGCATATTGCACAGTATGATCCCCTAAGGGAAATCTGCATTTTTTAATAGTGGAAAAATTAGAATGAAATTTACCTTTCATTATTTCCATACCAGTAGAATGTGTTTTCTAAGGATTAGGAATTTTTAGTAGCTGACCCATTAGTATAATATACTGCTGTATACAAAGTTAAATCATATTTTGGGAGTACTTGTATCTTATTTAGCAGAGGCTGCATGCAGAAATTTCAGGGCCAAAACAGTGTGGGGAAAATTGCAGAGAATACCCACTTCCTGGGGCCTTTGGCAAGGAAAGATTTTTTCTTGAAGATCACATGTTCTCCCCTCAGCTTCTCTCTAGCTTGCTGCAGAGAACACAGGGTTAAGTTGCAGCCTGCACTCATTCTTACTTGTCTGCTCTGTGCTGCACCACTTTGAATAGTTGCTGTTACTCACTGAGTGCTGGTCTGGCACAGAGTTCCTTTGGATTCTGCAGATTACCTTGTTTCCCAGGGACGGTGGCTCTCCCTGCAGTATTGGTCAGCTCAAACCCTGCAGTGGCCAGCTAGTGATGGGTCTTGGCTGCCCAAACTAAAGGACTGTTTCCTTCTCTACAAGGGGAAGTAGGGCCACTAGGCCCCTGCTGCTCATGCTCACCCCAGTTTCAGCAACTGGTAATAGCAAAGTTTAAAACTTCAATATACTATGTAATCATTTTAAGATTTTAGGGGCTGAGATATTAAGTTTTTCTCTAAATGCTGCAGTTAAATCATGACCTTCCTTAGTAATATTAAAACCAAGGAATATAATTTCTTTTTCCATCTCTGATTTTTTAAAGAAACAACACACCCACACTTTAATAAGATTTTAAGCATTTTTCCTACTATAAATAAATGTTCTGTTACATTAGAAAAAATATATATCATCTACATAAAGTTTTACACCTAGTATTTCTTTTTATTTTTTAATATATCCACTACATTGGCAGTAAATAATGCTGGACTATTAATGAAATTTTGAGGTAATCTTGTTCACACTAATTGTTTTCCTTCCCATGTTTGGAAGGCTAGAACTCTCAATAACATCATTTTTACATTCCTCAAGGTGCAATTTAATACTAAGTTCTACTTCACAATTTGTTAGTTTAATCCAAAGCACAACCTTAGTAGCTATTAAAAAATAATCTAATTCTATGGGGATGACTTGCCCTACAAACTTATGTCCATTCACATTAAAGGTTAAATATTACATAGACATTTTTTGTTTACCATGAATAGTTTGTATTTCATTATAATCTATTGGATCATCATCATTTAAAAATTCTTTTGGGAATCAAGCAACCTCTGCCATTGAGTCATAATATCCTTTAAATATTTTGCCCCTGTGCTGGACCTGAAGTTCCACCATTAGATGTAGTATAAGAGAAATGTGAATGTACTTGCTGCAGTAAGTTCACAGTTCTATTATTTCTCCATAAACATCTGGGTTGTGAATTACTTTGAACTCCTCTGAGTTTTGACTGGTCTTGTGGTTGTTGTTGTTCTTGACATTCTTATTGTCTATAGGGATTTGGAGAGATTCCCTCTGGTTTATTAAACCATTGAGGATGATGTACATTTTGTTTCAGATTATAGTGTCTCATTGCCTGGGAGGATCTCCTCCAAATTTCAGTTTATTGATAGCTTAGGCATTTTGATCCTTCTCACTCTTGTTTTCCTCTATTACTTGCAAAGTTCCCTCTATTTCTAGGAAAAGGGGGTGTTTGTGGAGATTGTGGAGAATGCTAGAATGGGTGAGGGGATCTGCCACCCTTATTTAGATTCCCTGTTTGTTGTCTCCTTCTGTTGCCTCCCTGTTGATTAGAACATTGTTGAGACACAGGTGGATGTTGCATATGTTGTCCAAGGATGTTAAGTTGAAGAGCTTCATATACTTCAGTGACAATTTCAGGAAAAGCACTTGCTTTAGCATTATCATCTGGAGGTATATCTAATTGGGCTTAACCAGTAATTACTACTGCCTGCCCTGGCAACAGTGGTTGAATTATGCTGCTAATTAGGGCATAATCATCATTAGAGAACATCATCCACATAATAAAAGCCATTATAACACCATCAGAATTAGCAATATCCTTCAACACAGCAGGCGAATGTAATGCTAAAGTTCCATGAGCTCTTTGATAAAGAGTAGCTATGGTGCTATTCTAATCCTGTGTTTCTTTGTCTGTGACATGCCATGTGGCATATGAAACTAATAAAGCATTAACAATTTGTTTTCACATAGGTCCATTTTTCATAGCCATTATACTTTCAATAGCCTGTATATTTTGTCTAAGCCACAGTGCTATGGCCCGGGGGTCATTAGGTGTAACTCCTACAATGGCTCAAGGATAATTCACAGGCAAGGTTAATGCTCTGGGCTGTGGCTGAAGGAGAAGATTTTGTGGCTGAGGTGCCCCCATAACTTATTACTGTTCAAATCCACATATTATTTCTCTTAGAAGTGCTACTTCTTCTTGTATCTGTTGTTATTTAATAGTGCTACTTGAGCTATTTTTATGGGTAGGAAATGACAGCTTAAATCATCCCCTAGCAGCCAATGACCAGTATATAATGGTCCTTGTATACATACTCCAGTTAAAAATGGTACATACCCCTAGTCTAGCCATTAATTATGCATAAGAATCATTCAGTAAGATATCTGTAGTTAAATCAACAGGTCCAGCTGCAGGTGTATAGTTTGGTTGTCATAATGGCTGTACATTTCCATCCTGAAGATCAACTTGAATCATGGAAAACCTGCTGCCTACTCACCATGGCCCTGGATCAACTCTTAGAGTAAGAGTATCCTCATACCCTGAAGTCCTAGCTCCTGGTAGCCTATTAAAACTTGTAGTCCTGAAACATCTAAATTTCCAGGTTGAGCCATTATCTTAGACAGTGCCTAAAGTCCCTAGGGAAAATTAACCAAGGTAGAAAATCAAAATTATCCTTGTCCCAAGCCCTTACATTTGGCACCAATTGTCATAGATTCATCTCTTTACACCTCAAACCTATGATCTGTGATAGAAAAGGCCTTAACCTAATCAGATCATGATTCAATGGGTTTGGGCTTCATCAAGTAATATCCTATTTAATTAAGAGTATAGACACAGATGATAGTTTAAAAGTAAAGATCACTCAAGACAAGAATTCACATTTAATACATTATTACTAAAAGGGCACTTAAGGTGAAAGGAACAAGTTTACAATGTAAAAAAATAATTGATATATTACAAGCCTGGGAGCCCCTGTTCCTCCAGATGCAGCTGGATATGAAATAAAGAGCTCCCCCTTGTCACAGTTACAGAAAATTTAGAGCACTTGATTTAGAGTAACTTAATTAAGTCATATTCTATTTTCATATTAAAGGATGTTTGTGAACCCAAATGGTTCAAGATCAAAGAGGGTATCCACAGCATTATCTAAGACTTATCCTTGAATGCCTGTAAAACTCTACTAAAAATGTTTCTACTAATTAATCTATGACTTCTGCAAGGGCAATATAACAAAATTTTACTTGTATAAAAATTAAAACAGAGATTACTATTTCTTGTCTCTAAATTGTTAATATAGTATTTTTCATTCTATTCTATTGATTAGTTTAGCAGTTACATCATATTGATAAGCACTGATTTTATTAGGACTGTATTCAACCTTGCTACATTATTTATGACTTCTTTATGATTAAAGTAACACTTGCAGCCCATTCTATTTTCACAGAGGATTAGGTGATTACATGTTATCTGCATCCAAGAAGTCTCAGAGGTCCTTTCTGCTTTCTTGAAAATATTCAGTTATTTTAATTGTTTATCTTCCCCTTCAATATAGTTTTCTAATATGGGGCAAGAAGGATATGAATTATCTGTCCCAGTTATTATAGTAAGGTCTTTCTACTTTTTATCATTCAGAAATTGTAGTAGAGTGTTTTTAAGTAAAAGTTCTGTTAAATATGCATCTATATCAAAGGAATAACTGGTTCTTTACTATTAGAACAGAAAATATGAGAGCAGCATAGAGATAAGGAGTCAGCATCTTCATTATTAGATTTCTTCATAGAGATAATATCCTGTGGCTGTGTGTTCCCCCAGATCATTTCATGTACTGTTTGTCTAGGAGAGAATAGTGAGAAATGGGTTCCACCTCCTGATATTTTCAGAGTCAAGACAGAGTCAAGACAAGGATATCTTCCCCTGACCCCACACCCTCAGGACATTGCTCTGTCCTTAAACTCAGCCCACCCATGGATCCTGTTGAATCACTCACTTGACATCCTCCACCACTGGCCTCTCCACTCAACTACCACATAAGCCTACTTAACGGTGACTCCTTCTAACTTGACTCCATTTCTATTGAACTCTGGCCCAGAGAGCTCATCTCCACAGTGTCTATGTGTGCTCCAGTTTGCTAACGCTGCCTTTTCCCAAAAACAAAAACAAAAACAAAAACAAAAAAACAGAAATGGATTGGCTTTTATAAAGTGGGTTTATTTGTTTACAAAGTTACAGTCTTAAGGCCATAAAGTGTCCAAGGTAATCATCAACAATCAGATACTTTCACTGGATGATGGCCAATGGCATCCGGAAAACTTCTGTTAGCTGGGAAGTCACACAGCTGGTGACTGCTCCAGAGTTCTGGTTTCAAAATGGCTTTCTCTCAGGACTTTCCCCTCTAGGCTGCAGATCCACAAAATTTTTATTCTTGGTTGCTCCTGGGGCAATTGTCTTCTCTTAGCTTCTCTGGAGAAAAAGTCTGCTTTCAAAGGCTGTCTCCTGAATGTTGCTCTGTAAGCTGCAGCTCCTCTCTCAGCTCCTGTGCATTCTTCAAAGTGTGCCTCTTAGCTGTAGCAAGCTTGCTTCTTCTGTTTGAAATTTCAAAAGTTTCCAGTGGACTAATCAAGGCTGAATGGGCAGGGCCAATGTCTCCATGGAAATTTCTAATCATAGTTTTCACTAACAGTTGTGTGGGTCACATCCTCATGGAAACAAAGAATTATGATCTAATCAAAACTAATACATCCACCTACACAAGATTGCATCAAAGACAATGATGTTTTGGGAGACATGATACATTCAAACTGGTGCAATGTGGGTTGCTGTTTTGTGTCACAACACTTTCAGGCCTAGAGGACACATGCCTGCTTATTTCAGCCTCTCTGGAAACAGTTGTTTGGCAAAAGCTTTTCTTTTCCACCTCCTCACAATGTTCTCCATAAAGGATATCTTTCTTTTTTTCTTTTATAGGCCTTACTTTGTGGGTTTCCTGAAACCTATTGTGTGCCCTTGAAAAGCTTCTCTAATTGTCACCTGGCTGTTCCAGAGCTCATAGACATAATAGCCATGTGTAGATTTGGTGTTCTGAAGTGGTTTCATACAGAAGAGTGGAGGCGATTATTTGAGATGCAACATCTGACAGAGCTGAGGCCAGGCTGGGAACTCCTTTCTAAGATAGTTTCAGAATTAGCTGATATTGATCAGGATACCCTAAGTTCTCCTCATTTCCTGGGAATTCATCATTGACCAGTGATATCATATAATGACACCATCAAGGCCCTAATGTCCACTATTCCCAGAGCCAAGTTCAGATACACTGAAGTCCAGGAACTTGGAAGTTCCCAGTTTATCAATGAACAACTGACCAGCCTTGGGAATAGTCACAGAAGAATGACCCACACCATCAAGATAAAGAGACAAATTTCCACTTACAGGTAGACTCAAAGATCCAGGCTCCTGATTATAATGCTGAGATGCATCCATGTAGCATGTCTTCCAATGACTTTGAGCCCCAGGACTGAACAATTTGCAGATGAGATATGGCCTCTTCCCGATGTTCCTCTATCCACATGGGGGACAAAGGGAGTGCTCTAGTCCAACAAGAGCAAAGAGTTGCTAAGTTTCATGCCCCTTGAATGGTCCAGGACATTGATTTGTACTACAGCATATAAATAGAGGACCTTCAGAAGAAAATCCAGGATTGAATGTCATGTTTGGGACTACCCTGGCCGTATGGATAAGTCAATCTGTTCCAGATAAGGAATCCGTAGAGAACCAGTTGTTCCAAAAAGTACATGTACCACCAAAAAAGAAATTCCAACAAAGCCTGAGATTGTGGCTCAGTGGTTTTCCTCAAAGACAAATGACAACACTATCCAAGTTTCCCTGAAACCATTAAGACAACTCTCAGGCTTTCAGCTCCTGTGCCTGCAGTGTCACCCTGGTATCCCTCCCAGTGATCTGGTGCCTACTATCAAGTCTGACCAGCAGGGAACAATGGTGCCAGGTCCCCCAGGCCACCACCACTGCTTCCCTCTGCTGTTTCTTTGGGTGCCTCTCACCCTACAACCATAAATCTTTCTTCTCCCCAGATACCATGTCTTCTCCTCCTAATGCAAGAAAATATTTATGTATATATATACACACACACATACATACATAAAACTGTTTATTCAAATAAAGAAGTGTCATGTCTGTATCTGTCAAATTTGGGTACAGTTTTAGAGTATTCCAAAGTCTGGAATTTAGATAAAATAAAAGTGAAATTTCAGCACCTCTTTAGTGCCTGTTTGGGCCTCTAAAAGACCCTGTTCATGGTGGGAAGTTAACACTGACTTTGCACATACACTGCCATTGGGACATCCTTCATTTGCATGATCTCAGATAACTCTTCCACTTAAAACAGTTTTTCCTCAATTTTTAATTTAAGAATGTTGACAATCATCCATTAAAATCTCTAGAAAACTATAAGAGAGAAAATTCTTTAAAATCCCAACCTCAGTTCCTGCCTCAGACAGTTCCTCCCTATCATCTTCCTCTTTCCTGAGGAGAATGGGGTGGATGGGAATACACAGGCCTAAAAGTGCCAGAAATTGATATCTGGGAAAGATAAAAGACCTGAAGTTTCACATATCTCCAATGTGAGAAGTGGAAGTCCAAGGGTGGATAGCTCTTGAATTCAGAGGGATAGGAAGTGATCTATGTCCATCAACCTACTTTAAGGAGAAATGACAATTTATCAAAGACCCTTTTTCCTTCGTGACTGTGGGGAGATGAGCCCTGCTTTCCACTTCTTCATTTTGCTTTAATGAAATGGAGAGGACCCTTCCACTTGCAATTCTTCCCCTGTTGAACCTCCTTCTAGTATCAAACTGTAAGATCTACATGTTTATAGGCATGGAGCAGCCAGGGAGTTTACTGTGGGATTTGTTCCCTTGGCCATCCCAAACAAAAAGTGTTCATCAGTCACAATGTCCCTCCCTTTCTCAAACCCAGAGAGGGAGCAGACAAATCTGTGATTGTTATGTGACACAGCACATGTGTGTGGTGTCCTTGGCCATTGATGCTGGACACAGTGGATCTAGGTAGGCTCAGGGGAGAGACACATAAAACAGTTTCTTTATTCTTTTTGCACACATAATGGAAGAATACCAGTGGCAAAGGGTGGTGAAGGTGTCAAAGGAATGGCCCTAGCAAAACTGGGATTGGAAGAATGAAATGCTCTTTATATGTTTTGACAAGTCATCTCTCCATATCAAAACAACTCTCAGTTCTGTCTCTACCCATGTGCTGAGAACTGCATTCAAAATGAATAACATGAAATTTGAATACAAGCTAACTAACCCCAAAGAAAAAGGAGGAGAGAAATTACAAAGTTTAGAGAAGAAATTAATGAAATTGAAAGTAGGAAAAAATAAACAGAATCAACAAAACTGGAAGTTGGTTCTTTGAGAAAACAAATAAAATCAATGGATCCTTAGCAAGACAAACAAAGAAAAACAAGGACAAATGCAAATAAACACATTCAGAAAAGGAAAAATGGACATAATTGCTGACCCCACAGAAATAAATGAGATAATGAGAAGGTACTATGAGCAATTGTACACTAATAAATTTCAAAACCTAGATGAAATGGACAACTTCCAAGAAAAGCATGAACAAACACTGATTGAAGAAGTAATAGATGACCTCAACAAATCAATACAAAGTAAAAGGATCATATCAGTCCTCAGAAAGCTCCCAGAGAAGAAAAGCAAAGGACCAGATGGCTTCACACATAAATTCTATCAAACATTCAACAAAGAATTAGTGCAATCCTGCACAAACTCTTCAAAAAGATTGAAGAGGGAAAGCTGCCTAACTCATTCTATGAAGTCAACATCACCCTAATATCAAAGTCAGACAATGATACCACAGTTATAGACCAATCTCTTTAATGAATGCAGATGCAACAATTCTCAAAAAAAAACTTGCAAATCAAACCCAACAGTATATCAAAAGAATTATAACCATTATCAAGCGGAATTTATTCCAGGTATGTGAGGCTGGTTCTAATCAGAAAATCAATTAATGTAAAACACCACAACAATTAATTGAAATGGAAGAATCATATGATCATCTAAATCAACGTAGAAAAGACATTTGACAAAATTCAACATCCTTTCTTGATGAAAACACTTCAAAGTAAAAGAATGGAAGGACACTTTCTTCAATATGATAGAGGCCCTATATGAAAAACCCACATCTAAGACTGAAAGCTTTCCCTCTAAGATCAGGAACAAGACAGGGACACCCACTATCACCATTGTTATTCAACATTGTACTGGAAATTCTAGCTAGAGCAATGAGGTAAGAAAAAGAAATAAAAGGCATCCATATTGTATAAGAAGCAGTAAATTTTCACTCTCTGCAAATGACATGATCCTCTATGTAGAAAATCCAGAAAAATCTGCAGCAAAGCTACTAGAGCTAATCAATGAATATAGTAAGGTGGTTGACTACAAGATCAACAAGCAAAAATCAGTAGTTTACCTGTACACAAGTAATGAGCAACAGGAGGAAGAAATCAATAAAAAATTCCATTTACAATAGCAACCTAAGGAATCAAGTATTTAGGAATAATATTAACCAAGTTCCCAAAAGACCTATACAGAGTAAACTATAATAAACTGCTAAAAAAAACTAAACAGGACCTGAAAAATGGAAGAGCATACTGTATACATGGATTGGAAGACTAAATATAGTTAACATGTCAATTCTACCTAAACTGAATTATATATTCAGTGCAATACCAAATAAAATCCCATCAACTTACTTTGCAGAATAGAAAAACCAATAACCATATTTATATGGAATGGCAAAGTGCCCCAAATGCAAAAAGTATCTTGAGACAAATGAAGGAATAGGGGGTCTCTCACTACCTGACTTTGAGGCATAGTAGAAAGCAACAGTTGTCAAAGCAGCATGGTAAGAGCATAAAGATAGAGATAGTAACAAATGGAATTGAAATGAGGGTTCAGAAATAGACCACCTCATTTACAGACATTTGATCTTTGATAAGGCAGTCAAGCCTAAACAACTGGGACATAGTAGCCTCTTCAATAAATGGTGGTTGGAGAATTTGATGTCCATATCCAAAAGAATGAAAGAGGACTCCTTATATAAAAATTAAATAAAAATGGATAAATGATCTAAACAATAGCACTAAGACCCTAAGACTTTTAGAAGAAAATTTACAGAAATATCTTAAGGATCTAGTGATAGGAGGTGGTTTCCTAGACCCTACACCCAAAGCACAAGAAATCAAAGAAGACATAGACAAATGGTATCTCCTCAAAATTAAACACTTTTGTACATCAAAGGACTTTGTTGGGAAAGAAAAAAAAGCAACCTATGCAATAGGAGAAAATATTCAGAAACCACATCTCAGATAATGGTTCAATATCCAGAATATATATACTGTGTAGCTTTGTGAAACCTAAAGTGGTCAGTGATGGTGACTAAATAACAAATGGGAAAATATTTTTTTCACTAGGGAGAACAGATGAATGGAAACCTTATAGTATGTTGAAAAGAGGATGGTATTTGGGGAAAGAATATAACCAATGCAAATGGAGTCTAGGGTTAACAATTAAGTAACATTGTAGTATGCTCCCATTATGTGTGACAGAGGCAATATACCAAAGCTGAAGGCTTGGGAAGGAGAGCTGTGGGGAGGGGTACAGGAGAGTTCAGTGATCCCACAAGAAATTGGTCTGTGGGGTTTTCAAAGTCCTGCAACCTCACTATGGGGTATATATTTGGAAGATCAGACAGCAGGTACACAAATGCACATTTACACACTGGCATATATGGCAGCAGTATTCACTATTTGCAAAAGACCAAATTGGACTAAGAGTATATTGACTGATGAAAAAGAATGGTGAACTGTAGTGTATACATACAATAGAATATTGAGCACATACAAGAAGAAATGAAGCTGTGATACATGCAACCATTTGAATGTATCTTGAGTACAATACTTTCATTGAAGAATGCCAGAGATTAGAGGACAAACATTTTAATGCCTCACTAAAATGGACTAACTATAATGTGCAAACTCTGAGAACTGAATTTTATAGCAGAGCTTATCAGGGAAATGCTTATCTTAATGGTACATAGATTGCAAGCTCTTACAGCAGTCACACCTATTCCTGAGTTGTAACAGCTATCTCTGAATCCTAAGATGCTGAGCTCCTTGTGTATAAACTTGTTAGTCTCTGGGACTCTGGGTACCTGTGTGATGCACAAGACTCAAGAGCTAGAAGTTGGCAAGAATGAATGTCAGTATTACCCCATATGGCAACTGAAGAAAGAGCTGGAAAAGAATTCAGACATTAATTAGAGGTTTGTATGAAGAAGATCTGGCCAGGACTAAGTTAAATCAGAACCAAGGGTAGAGGACAATACTGACTGGAGTTTAAAACTACAAATTCTGGGTGAGTCTGATGGAGGAGATTTTTATCTGGTAAAGGATCTATATTTCTGTAACACCCTCAATAATTTAACTTGCACGATAAGTTTGTTTGAACACCATAGGTGCATGGAGCTTTTAATGGGAAGAGGGGTTTGGTGAGTTAGTACAGTCTGGGGTGAAATCCCAACACAACCTAGAGTGATCTGGGCATACAGTATAAGTGTATTTGTGTGCCCACACCCCATAGGAGCTGGGGAGAAATGTGGAAACATTTGTTCCAGAAAACATTGAGGACTGACAATTTAATGGCTGGGCCCTCAATGAGGGCCTGTCACCTGTGAGGCTAGCTGCTGCAAGGGAGAGGCTAAGCACACTTATAATTGTGCCTAGGAGTCCCACCCAGAGAGCCTCTTTTTTGCTCAGATGTACACCCCTCTCTCTAAGCCCACTTCTCAGGTGAACTCACTACTCTCCCACCTATTTGGGAAGTGGCACCCAGTGGTGTAAATCCTCCTGGAAGCATGGGAAATGACTCCTGGAGATGAGCTTTGACCCATCACCTCAGATTCAGAGGATCTTGAACAAAAGGGGTAAGAGAGATGAAACAAAATAAGGTTCCAGTGGCTGAGAGATATCAAACATAATTCATAGGTCACTCTGTAGGCTATACTTATGCAGTATAAGACAAAAACTTTTAGAGTTTAATGTGTTAGAATGGCTAGAGTGAAATACCTGGAGCTGTCAAACTGCAACCCAGTGACAATTATTTTGAAGATGATAGTATAACTATGTAGACTGCATAGTGTGACTGTGTGATTGTGAAAATCTTGTGGCTCACACAACCTTCTTCCAGAATTTGGAAAGATGAGTGGAAAAATGGAAACAAAAATTAAATGAACTATAAGGTGGGATATAGGGGATAAAAAGGGTTAAGGGTTCTTTTTTGCTTCCATTTTTACTTTGGAGTAGGGAAAGTGTTCTAAAATTGATTCTGGTAATGAATACACAACTGTATGCTGGTGCTGTGAATGATTTTACACTGTGGATAACTGCAGGTTGTGCAAATATATCTCAATTAAACTGTATTTAAAAAAGTAAATGAACAATGGGAAAAGTGGGGGAACAGAATGCTTTGGATATTATTTTTTATTTCAATTTTTGTTTTATTTTTGGAGTAATGAAAATTCTCAAAGTTTGATTGTGGTTATGAAAGTACAACAATATGACAATAATGTGAACAACTGATTGTACACTTTGAATGACTGTATGTTATGTGATTATATCTCAATACAATAGCAATAAAATTGAAATTAATATAGACATTAGTACCAGAAAGTGGAGTGAGGCTGTGAAAAATACCTTGGATTTGAGAAAGGAGAAGAGAAGAAAAAATTGAGAAACATTAGCAACATAGCTAGAATGCCTTGAACATTTTTGGCTGAAATATGTTTGGTAGTGACTTGGTTAGCAAGGACTCAGAAGGAAGTAAGGAGAATAGTGGATGACACTCATATGTCTCAGAGACTACCTAAACCACCATGAACAGACTGCTTGTAATGAATTTAATGGAGCTGTAAGTAATAAAATTCTGTTGTACTGCTGACACTGGGAGATATATCTGATGTGTGTGTGTGTTTTTGTGGGGGGGGCATGAGTGAGAGAGAGATAGAAAATGTATGCATATAAACATTCTTATTGACTAATTTTAAGAATTATTGATTAGCCAATAAGAATTTTCTTGAAAAATTAGGAAATAGAAGTTAAAGAATAAGAGAAAGCTTCATGGGGTAAGAAAAAGTGCTATAATTGGAGAAAAAACAAAAAGTAGGCAATTTGCTTTAAAACTCTCCAACTGCTGATAAAGGAAAGACCACACTTGGACTCAAAATCCAGGTAAAATTTGTTTGTGGGTTGGGGTGTGTAATTTGGAGGAGCAAAATTACTCAATACAATTCTTTATGAAATTCTGTTGGGTGTATGGGTACCTCCAAGAACAGACCTTGCAGACAGAGACCAGCATGGTTGGACACTGTTTAGGCCAAGAGGGCAGAAATGAGAGGACTTGTCAGCAGAGCAGCATGAAAGAGACTATGCTACACAAAAATTACTCAGAAATTTTGTGAAATTTCTTGTCATGGGGTGTGCTAGCACCTCCCTCCCACTTTACCACACTTACAATACCTTTCATAGAGACAATATTGCTCAATCTTATTTCCATAGCTATGGATGATTTGGGTAAAACTCAAGATTTATTTCTAGGTTGATGCAAGGCAACATGAATTTACCTGAGAATTTAGGGTTAAGGGCAAAGGAAATCCTAAAAGTCTAAAGCCCTAGGAATTAGCACAATTTCCTGTGAAAACCTCAAACTTTTGGGTCTGTGGGATTGACAGCATCAAACTGTGAACACATGGGTTTAAGAAATATTGAGTTTATATGGGGTAATACATGGAATATATGGAAAATATCAGTAAGGTATGAACTCCAAACTTGGAGTTGGAGAATAGCATAGCCCAGGTGGGCTTTGGAGTGTTTAAGATGGGGTAGGGGCTGGGGATCTCCCTTCCCCACCCTTCCACCTCATGTGGGAAACTTCTGAGGGTTCTGGGTTCTGTGATGTGGGCCTGGATATCTAGGAGGTGCAGGTGTGGTACCCAGTGCTCATTGCTGCCTGAGGCAGGTGTGTACTGCAGAAGATGGAGACCGATCTCAACTTTCCAAGGAGCTCTGGTGCCCAATGTACAAGCACAAGCTTATTCATCTGAATACTTTTATGTTTTATACTCTTCTTGTCTGGGATGTTGATCTTTGTTTTTATACCCATCATCCAGATGAATCTATTTGTGGAAGAAGGAAAGAGAAATCAGATAGGGGACCACAGATCCACCCCCAGCACAGTGGACTCTTACATTCCCTGTTCCTCCCACTGTAATAAATCAGTTCTGTTTGCACTGACTCCTGAGATGGTCCCTGTCATGAAAGATGAAAGCCTATCCTTAGGGAAAGAAGTGTGAGCAGGCTGAGGGTCTTCTATCAACATTCACAGATTAATCTATCTTGGGGTGCCAGGGAACTCCAGATAAATTTCAAGCCCTATGACTCAGTATCTCTGGGGTAGGTTATTAAGAGAGTGTAGGATATGTTGGTGGGACAGAGCCACATGATAACTCTTCATCATCCTCCTGTCCAAGTCTGATGTCTCTGGGTGAAGCCTCTGTCTTAGGACTGATCTAGAGAGTAAGACTGAGTCTCTGAAAGCCTCTGATCAGATGCAAAACATTGAGATCTGGCCTCAGTGAGCAGAGTCCTACATGAGGGAGCACATTCACCTTGACATTGGAGATTGCACCTACCTCAGCACATGGGCTAGTTCCTAGGCTATCAATAAAAGATAATTCACAAAAATCCTTTATTTGAATTTTTCAAAGGAGGATTGATAGAATATATTTTGAACCACTTTAAAAGATAGAATTCTAAGTACAAAATCATATTGTTTATGAAAATTGAATGTCTGCTCTTTGCCTAAGAGAGGAGAGTGAGAACTCTGTTTCACCTTCTTATTCTTTCAGGGTCAAGGCAGAATCAAGAGAACGATATCTTCCCCAGACCCCACAGCCTCAGGACATCACTCTCTTCCTAAATTCATCACACCTCATGGATCCCACTGAATCACTCACTTGCCATCCGCCACAGGCCTCTCCACTCCACTACCACATAAGCCTCCTTAATGCTGATTCAGTGTAACTTGAATCCCTTTCTTTTGATCTCTGTCCCAGAGAGCTCATCTCCATAATTTCCATGTCAGCTGCTCTTTTGTTTTTCAACACTTCCAGTACTGTAGGATACATGCCTGCTCATTTCAACCTTTTCCTGGAGGCAGTTATTTGGTGAAGGCTTGTCCTTTCCACCTCCTCACAATGTTCTCCATAGAGGATATCTTTCTTTTCTTTTACAGGCTTTAATCTGTGGGTTCCCTGAAAACTTTTGTGTACCCTGGAGAAGTCTCTCTAGTTGTCAGCTGCTTGTTCCAGAGCTCATGGACATTAGAGCTATGAGGAAAGTGGGTGTATAAAGTGGTTTCCAACAGAATGATGCGGGGCCATTATATTTGAGATATAGTTTCTAAAACAACTGAGTCTGGGCTGGGAACTCCTTTTGGGGATAGTTTTGGAGTTAACTTATACTGATCAGGATACCCTAAGGTCTCCTCATTACCCAAGAATTAAGTCAACCAGGGAAATTATAGAAGGACACCATCAAGATCCTAATGCCCGCTATTCCCAGAGCCAAGTTCAGATACTTCATAAGGGCCAGTGATCTTGGATGTTCCCAGGCTATCAATGAACAACTGACCAGTCTTGGGAATGCAGTCACTGAAGAATGCCCCACACCATCAATCTTTTTGGGGGAGCAAGGCATTTTGAAAGACCATCAAGATAGAGAGTCAAATTTCCATTGAAAGGTAAACTCATAGAGCCTGGATCCTGATTACAATGCTGAAGTGTCCCCCAAGTCACATAGGCTGTCTTTTAAGGACTTTGAGCCCCAGGCCCCAACTATTTACAAACAAGATATGGCCTCTTCCCAAGGTTCCTATATCCAAATGGAGGATAAATGAAGTGGCCTGGTCCAACAGGAGCATAAGGCTGCTGAGGTTCATGCCCCTTGTGTCAGTCATGACCCTGATATCAACCTTAGTATAGAAATAGAGGAAACTTCATGAGAGTATACACAATGTGATGCCATGTTAGGGACTTCCCTTGTCATATGCATAAGTCAACTTGCTCTGAATGGGGAATCCATAGGGAACCAGTTGCACCAAAGGGATATGGACCCCAAAAGCGAATTTCCAAAGCATCTGAGCCATGTGGCCAAATGACTTTACTCAAAGAGGATTGACAACACTAACTAAGTTTCACTGAAACCATCCAGAACCTGTGCCTGTGCCTGTGCTGTCCCTCCCAGAGATATGGTATCTACCATAATGTCCAACCAGAAGGGACCAAAGGTGCCATGTCCCACAGGCTGTCATCACCACTTCCCCCTGCTGTGTTTCATGTGGTGCCTAAATCCACACAACCATAAATACTCTCTCCCACATGATACCCTGTCTTCTCCTATTAACTCCACAAATATTTCAATAAATATTCAAATAAAACATTTTTGTGTTTGTCTTTGCCACATATTGGTTGATGTTTAGACTATTCCAATGGTATGAACTTAAGTAAAATAAAGGGGTATTTTCAGAGCCTATTTAGTGCCTGTTTTGGCCTCTAAAATACCCCGATCATGTTGGGAAGTTAACACTGACTTTGCACAAAACCACTGCCATTGGACCATTCTTCATTGGCATGTTCTCAGATAACTTTTCCATTTAAAAGAGTTTTTCCTCAATTTTTCATTTAAAAACTTAGAAAAACACCCAGTAAAATCTCTAGGAGTGTAGAAAAGACAGAAAATTCATTAATATCCCAGCCCCAATCCCTTCTTCAAACAGTGGCTTCCTCTTATCTTCCTCTTTCTTGAGAAAGATGGGATGAATGGAGAAAAAGCATTTGAAAAAATTCAAAGCCATATGATGATACTGCAAACCTTTGGTAGTTCACTGTGGATGATTCAAGGGTATTTGAATATACCCCTATTAAATTGCATGGAAAAATAAACAGAGTGACACAAGAGCAGGAGAGAAATTTGAGAGAGAGATGTATGTATTCACTTTTGCTAGTGAATTAGAATGGTGTAGCCAATCTAGATGACAGTATGTTGGTCCCACAAGTAGACAGGTATGTGGGGGCTTAAAGGTCCTGCAACCTCAGTATAAGGCATATACTTGGAAGATCAGAGAGCAGGAAAACAAATGGACATTTATGTAATGGTATATGTGGTGGCAGTATTCACTATTTCCAATAAACAGAGCTGGCCTAAGAGTACATTGACTGATGAACAGTACAGTGAACTGCAGTTATATACACAATAGAATATTGAGCAACTACAAGAAGTGAAGCTGTGAGACATGCAACTAGGTGAATGGATTTTGAGTAGATTTTGAGTGAATCACACAAGAAATGAGAGGGCAAACATTTTAATGCCTCACAAATATGGACTAACTATAATTTGTGAACTCTGAGAACTAAATCTTAGAGCACAGCTTATTAGTGAAATGCTTACTGTAATGACTTATTGTAAGCTCTTAAACAGTCACAGCTATTCCTGAGTTGTAATCATTACCACTAAATCCTGAGATGCTGAGCTCATTGTGAATCAACCACCTGGTCTCTGGAACTTTGGCTATCTGTGTGACACATGAGACTCAGAACTAGAACTTGACAGCCATGAATATCAGTATTACCCAATACAGCAATGGTTGAAAGAGCAGTAAAGAACTCAGACTTTAGAGAAATTAATGAAGAGGACCTGGATAGGACTAAGGCAAATCAGGCCTAAGGGCAAAGAACAATACTGACTTGGCTGTAAAAGTACAACTTATGTGTGAGACCAAGGGTGGGGATTTTTGTCTGTTGCAGGATCTATATTTTTGTAACACAATGGATAATTTAACTTGTAAGATCAGTTTGTTGGAACACCATAAGTTCATGGAGCTTTGAATGGGAAATTGTATTTTGTGAGTTAGTTACAGGTTGTGGTGAAATCCCAACACATCCTAGATTGATATAGTCAGAGAGTATAAGTGTATTTGTGGAATCCCCCTGAGGAGCTGGGGAGAAATGCAGAAGTGTTGGACTTCCCCTTCTGGGCTATTGCTGATTTTCCTGCCAATATTGAGGACTGCAAATTTAATGTGCTGAGACGTATTAATTAGGGTTCTCTAGGGAAAGAGAATCAATGAGAGATATCTATGAATATAAGATATATAAAACTGTCTCATGCAACTTGGGTATGCATGAGTCCAAATTCCATGGGGCAGACAGCAAACTGGTAACTCCAATGAAGATGTTTGATGAACTCCTCAGGAAACAAACTGGCAACTTTGATGAACATGTTCAATGAACTCCTCAGGAAATCAACTGGCAACTTTGATAAACTCCTCAGGAAATGTTTCACTTGTCAGCAAAAGAAGAAGTCAAGGTCCTCTATCTGTCTCACTTAAAATTCTTCAACTGATTGATTGGATTAAATCCAGCTAACTGCATTCTCTCATTGTGGAAGACACAACCTTTATTAATGTCATCAGTCACAACTGCAGCCAATTGATGATTTAATAAACCAGCCTGTTGGTTTATTAGCCAGCCACAAACATTCCATCACCTGGCCAAGATGACACATGAACCTAGCAATCACATACCTCCATCATGGGGCTTTCCTCCATGAAGCTAGCTGCTGCAAGGGAGAGGCTAAGTCCACTTTTAATTGTGCCTTAGATTTCCCCCAAAGAGTGTGTTTATTCCTCAGATATGGCCCCCATTCTCTTTAAGCCCACTTGTCAGGTTAACTCACTACCATCCCTGTATGTGGGACATGACACCCATGGGTGTAAATACCCATGGCAATACAGGAAATGACTCCTGGGGATGAGCTGGACCCAGCACCATGTGTTTGAGAGAATCTTCTGGACCAAAAGGGGAAAGAGAGGTGAAAGAAAATAAGATTCCAGTGGTTGAGAGATTTCAAATGGTGTCCATAGGTCACTCTGGAGAGTATTCTTATGCATTATATAGATATCACTTTTAGTCTTTAGTGTGTTAGAATGGCCAGAGAAGAAGACCTGAAGTTGTCAAGTTGCAACCCGGTGACCTTGATTTTTGAAGACAATTGTGGAACTATGTAGATTGCGTAGTGTGACTCTATGATTGTGAAAACCTTGTGGCTCACACTCCCTTCATCCAGCATTTGAATAGATAAGTGGAAAAATTGGGAAAAATATTTGATGAACAATAGGGTTGGATGGAGGGTATGGAAGGAGTTAGGGATTCTTTTGCTTTCATTTTTATTTTGGTGTAGGGAAAATGTTCAAAAATTGATTCTGATAATGATTGTGCAACTGTATGATAGTGCTATGAATAACTGTACACTGTGGATAACTGGGGTGTGTGAATATATCTCAATTGAAGTATAATAAAAAAGTAAATGAACAAGGTGGGGAGTATGGGAATGGGAAGTTTTACATGTCTGTTTTTATTTTAATTTTATTTTTTTGGAGTAATGAAAATGTTCAAAGTTTGATTGTGGCAATGAAAGCACAACTACCATATGATAATTTGAACAACTCATTGTATGCTTTGAATGACTGTATGTTATGTGACTTTATCTCAAAACAATTAACTTGAAGAAAAGGAAATTAATATAGACAGTAGTACCAGAAAGTGCAGTGGGGCTGTAAAAAATACCTTGGATTTTGGAAATGAGAAGAGAAAGGGAAAATCTGAGGAAAAAGGTAGATAAAAACTAGAATTCTTTGAACATTTTTGGCTGAAATATGGTTGGTAATGACTTGGTTTGCAAGGACCCAGAGGAAGTGATGAGAATAGTGAATGAAACATATATTTTCTTGGAGACTACCTAAACCATCATGAACAGAATATTGGTAATGAAAGTAATGAAGTTGTCAATATTAAAATTCTGTCATATGCCTACCAACAATGGGAGATATATCTGATGTTTCTGTGTGTGTGTGTGTATGTGTGAGCATGAGAGAGAGAGAGAAGGTATGCAAAAATATTCTCAGTGACTACTTTTAAAAATTATTAAGATAAGAATTTTGGTGAAGAAATAGACAATAGAAGTTAAAGAATAAGAGAAAAATTCATCAGTTAAGTAAAAGCAGCCTTAATTGGAGAGAAAATGAAAATTAGCCATGTTGTTTTAAAATTATCTAACTTCTGAGAAAAAGAAGGCCACATTCAGGCCCCAAATCCAGCTAATGTTAAGTGAATGGGTTGGGGTATGTAATTTGAGAGAGCAAAATTACTCAATACAATTCTTTGTGAAATTCTGTTGGGTGTATGGGGACCTCAGAAAATGGACCTTGCAGACAGAGTCCAGCAAGATAGGAAACTGGATAGACAAAGAGGGCAGAAATGAGAGGCCTTGTTGTCAGAGTAGCACAAAAGAGACTATGCTATATAAAAATTACTCAGAAAGGTTGTTAAATTTCTTGTCATTGTGTGTGATAGCACTTTCCTCCCACTTTACCAACTGTATGATATATTTCATAGAGACAACATTGCTCACTGTTTTTTGCATAGCTGTGGATGATTTGGGTAAAACTCAAGATTTATGTCTAGGTTGATGCAAGGCAACATGAGTTTACCTGAGAATTTATGGTTATAGACAAAGGAAATCCTAAAATTGTAAAGCCCCAGGAATTAGCACAAATTTCTGAGAAAAACTAAAACATCTGGGATCTGGAATTGAGAGCATCAAACTGAGAACACCATGGTGTAAAGATGCATCCAGTTATAACAGGTGATACAAGGAATAAATAGATAATATCAGTAATATATAAACTATAAACTTGGAGTTGGAAAGTAGCAAGGCCCACATGGGCTGTTGGGTCTTTAAGGTAGGGGAGGGGTTGTGGTTCCCCTTCACCCACCCTTCCACCTACCCTGAGAACTCTCAGAGTGTTCTGAGATCATAATATGGGGCTTTGATTTCTAGGCAACCCAGTTGCAGTGTGCACTGCTGAGTGCTGCCTGAGGCACAGTGCTCTGTGGAAGATGGAGACATATCTTTACTCTTTGAGGAGCCATACTTCTCAATGTGCAAGTACAAGCTTATCCATGTGGATACTTTTATGTTTTATACTCTTTTTGTCTGGGAAGTTAATATTTCTTTTTTTTCCATCATCCAGATGGGTCTGTTTGTCAAAAAAGGAAATGGAAATCAGATAGGGGCACCAGATCCATCCCCCATCACAATGGACTCTTACTTTCCCCATTCCTCCCAATCAGTAAATCAGTTCTGTTTGCACTGACTTCTGAGATGAGCATGTCAGGAAAGATGAAGGACTTTCTTTGGGGAAAGATGGGTGAGCTGGCAGAGGAAATTCTATCCACATGCACAGATTAATCTCTTAGTGGGTGGCAGGGGATGCCATATAAATTTCAATTCCTGTAACTCAATGTCTCAGGGGTAGGTTATTAAGAGAAAGTAGGATATATCTGTGGGACTGAACCACATGAAAACTGTTCATCATCATTCTGTCAAAGTCTTGTGTCTCTGGGTGTAGCCTCTGTCTTCAGGCTGATTTATAGAGCAAGGCTGAGTCTCTGAAATCTTCTGATCAGATGCTTAACACTGAGCTCTGGCCTCAGAGAGCAGAGTCCTACCTGAGGGAGCACAGACAACTCAAGTTCAGAGTTGGCATCTTCCTCAGCACAGAACCACTTCCTCAGCAGTCAATAAAGGATAATTCAAAAAAGCCTTCTTTATCTGAGTTTTTCAAAGAAAAAATGAGAGAAAATGTTTTGATCACCTTTAAAAGGTAGATTTTGAGGTACAAGTCTTATAGTTTATGAAAAATAAAGGTCTGCTGTTTGCCTGAGAGGAGAGTTCTAAGTCCTCCTAATTTCCTGAGAATTCACAACCAACTAGTGAAATCAGATAAGGACACCATCAAGGATCTTATACCTGTTATTCCCAGAGCCAAGTTCAGATATTCCATGGGACTAGTGACCTTGGAATTTCCTAAGTTATCAATGAACAGCAGACCAGTCTTGGGAATGCAGTCACTGAAGAGTGCCCCACACCACTGATAATTCTGGGGAAGCAAGGCATATTGAAAGAAAGGCATATTGAAAGATAGTCAAATTTTCATTGAAGAGTAGACATAAAGAGCCAGGCTCCTGATTAAAAGACTGAGAGGTCCTCCAAATCACATAGGCTGTCTTCCAAGGACTTCAAGCCCCAGACCCCAACCATTTACAGAAGAGATATGGCCTCTTTCCAGTGTACCTGTATCCATATGGAGTACAAAGGTGGTGGTCTGGTCCAACAGGAGCAAATAGCTTTTAAGGTTCATGCACCTTGGATGGTCCAGGACACTGATTTCAACTGCAGTATAGAAATAGAGGACACCTCAGGAGAGTATCCAAAATGGGATGCCATGTTAGGGACTTCCCTTGCCATATGCATAAGTCAACCTGCCCTGGATGAGGATTCCACAGAGAGCCAGTTGTCCCCAAAGGGTCACAGACACCCCCAAAATTCCAAGAATGCTGAGCCTTTAATCCTAGTGGCTTTCCTCAAAAAGGAATGACAACACTAACCAAGTTTCCCTTGACCATACTAAGGCTTCCAGCACCAGTGCCTTCAACATTGCCATCACATCCCTCCCTGTGATCCAGTGTCTACCATCATGTCCAAACCACAGGGACCAATGGTGCCAGCTACCAGGCTGCTGTTGCCACTTCCACTGCTGTGTTTCATGGGGTGCCTCTCCCATCCACAATCATAAATCCTCCTTCACCCCAGATATCATGTCTTCTCCTCCTAAACCCCCAAAATCTTTAAATATATGGTTATTTATCCAAATAAGCATGTCATGTCTGTCTCTGCCACATTTATGTGGATGTTTAGAGTATTCCAATGGCTTGAATTTAGATAAAATAAAGGGGTAGTTTCAGTGCCTATGTAGTGCCTGTTTTGGCCTCTAAAAGACCCTGTTCATGGTAGGAAGTTAACACTGACATTGCACATACACTGCCATTGGATCTTCCTTCATTTGGATGTTCTCAGATAACTTTTCCATTTAAAACAGTTTTTCCAGAATTTTTCTTTTAAAAACTTACAAAAACACCCATCAAAGCTCTAGAAACATAAAACAGAGAAAATTCATTAAAATTGCAACCACAGTCCATGTCTCAAACAGTTCCTCCCTATCATATTCCTCTTTCTTCTCAAGGATGGGGTGGATGTGGATACACAGCCCTAATAAGACCAGAATTGCACTGCAGGAAGGATAAGAGAGTTGAAGTTTCACATCTACAGTGTGAGAAGTGGAAGTCTGAGCATCCACAAAGCAAACCTTAAAGAATGTTATGAGTTAAAGTTTCACAATTTCAGTTATTTCTTTATAGTGAATTATGGCATGTATACAGAAAAGTGTTAACTCCCAAAGTACAGCTCAACAAGCAGTGATAGAGCAAATATCAAATGATGTTATGGGTTACAGTTCCACCATTTCAGTTATTTTCCCACTAGTTATTCTAATACCCTAAAAGTTTATATATATATATGTATATATATATATATATACATATATATATATATATATACATATATATCTATTCAGTATTAATATTCCTTTGTTAAATAGTCTTTTGTCTGTTGCTACATCTCTCATTAAATCAATATCTTCAATATTGAGGGATATATGGGCAGTGATCACCCAAACTTTTTCATATTGAAAAGGGGTGTCAACATTATAGTGAAGAAGGATGCATCTGGTTGATGTTCTTGTAGAAGCTGTTGCCTCTGGTTTTGGGGAGTAATCTGGCATCAGCACACTCTGGATGATTTAAGTTTCTGTAAAATAAACTTAGTGAAACTTTTATAGAATATTAGATAGGTATCTGCATATTCTTTAGGATTCTCCACAGTACTGTTTATTTGGGCTTGGCAGACTGTAGCCGTTTGGAATATCTAGCTGAAGCTTGAATAAGAATAACCTCCAGGATGGCTTCTCAATTCTATTTGAAACCCCTCAGCCACCAAAACTTTTTTGTTACCTTTCTTTTCCACCTTTTGGTCAAGATGGCACATCACAGGGAAGGTAGTGAATTTATTTGTAGAGTTTGGCTTAGAAAGAGAAAGGCCACATCCAAGCAACAAAAGATGTTCTCTGAAAGTGACTCAGGCATAATCATAGACAGGCTTAGCCTCCCTCTACAGCCATAAGTTTTACAAGAGCAAGTCAAAGTTTGAGGGTTGACTTATTAAGTGGGAGGTTCCTAATTTCACATAGCATATATTCTGCCCAAGACAAACAGTAAAAAATCCTTGTCACACTCAATTTTAAACAATTATCATAAACCCAAATTCCCCAAGGCTCTTATCAGCCCCTAATTATTTATCCCTAGTATTAGTGTGGTACAAGTAAGGAACTCCAATTAAGTACAGTTCATAGTATGCAAAAGATGGTTTTCCCATATGCCACTCTGTTAACTCTTTGTATCCCATGAGTCAAAGAAGAAGTCATGATTTAATGTTAATGAAAATTATATCAACATAGAGAAGTCTGCTTCTGACATGGCTGGTTAAGCTCCTACTAGTTACTAACCTGACAGACAATAACTATAAATTCTAGACAAAATATAAGAAAAAAACACCAAGCTAAAATTACTGAGAACAGAAAAAGGCCAATTCTGGAGGAAGACAAGCTCTTGCAAGAATAGATGACACAGGTGATTTTCATGTTTATAGCTCTTATCCGGAGGTTAACTCTGAGGACAGTACTACATAGACTACTAAAACTCTAACAGAAAACCCTTAAGTTTTCTGGCCTGAAGAAAGGAAAGACAGAGTTAGGATTAATCACAGACACTGAAAATTGGGAGAGTAATATGAAAAAAGAACAATCCAAAAAAGGATAGCCATAAATCTGGTGTGTAAACTCTTCCTATTATCAACAGAAGACTGGAATTTAAAATTAAAAACAAATATTTTAATAGCACAAGAAATGAAACAGATTAAATCTAAAAAATGTATAGGACCTATGTTGGGAAAATTACAAAACTTTAATGAAAGAAATCAAGAAAGACGTACAAGTAATTAGAGAAATATTTCACAATCATGGATAAGATGAAAGGCAAAAGACCCATAATATCCAAAACAATACTGAAGAAAAACAAAGTTGAAGGACTAATGCTACCCAACTTTAAGACTTATTTTAAAGCCACAGTAATGAAGACAATGTGATATTGTTCCATATATCAATGGAACAAAATGGAGAGCCCAGATACAGATTTGTACGAATATAGTCAACTGATTCTTGACAAGCAAAGTCAATTCAATGTAAAAAGAATGGTCTTTTTAAGAAAGTGTGCTGGAACAATTGGACATCCACATGTAAAAAGAAAAGAATTTAGGCACAGACCTTACACATTTCACAAGAATTAACTCAAAATGGATCATAGGCCTAACTTTAAAAGACAATACTACAAAACTGCTAGAAAATAATAGGATAAAATCTAGGTGATCTTGGCAAAGAGGTTTCAGACACAACAGCAAAACATGATCCATGAAAGAAAAAAATAGTAAGTTGGAATTTATTAAAACTATATACTTCCCCACTGTGAATGACACAGAAAAGAGAATGCAAGGAAAAGTCATACACTGGGAGAAAATATTTGCACAACAAATATCTGATAAAGGAGTTGTATCCAAAATGTACAGAGAAGTTTTAAACTCAACCATGGTGTGACAACATCAATATGGCAATGTAAACAGCTACTCAAAACTCCTCTCCAGAGAATCAGGGAAAAAAAGGACAATTCTGAACTCTTTGAAAATCTTGAGGAAGATATATGTTGGAGAATGAAACAGCAGGTGCTGAATTGAAGAAAGAGAAGTAATACCAGGTAGGAATCTTCCATCTCATATAAACTAGTATTCTCCCCACCCCCTCACTAGGGCTCAGTGTGGGAAAGGAACAGAATCAGCAGACAGGTCCCCTGCAACCAGGGATACAGATTTCAAATCTCTCAGAGCAGTGAGACATACCCCAATGCTTAGAATACCTGGGGACAGGGAGGACATTTCAAGGCCCAGGTCAGTGAGAGGCAAAAATACTGAGAAAATGTGGACAGAGACTGCATTTCCAGCCCAGTGTCTGAAAATCTTCCCTTCCCCCACCCTTGAGGGAAGCAGAAGCCTGTGGCCATTTCCTTGCCTGGGAGACAGTTGGAGTACTGGGTCATCTGAGGAAGAACTCTGCCACAGGTGTACTCCACTTATTTGGCTGGCAAAGTGAGAGCATAGGAATCCTGCAGTTTCCGCTCACCTGTGTGGATGCAACCTGTGCTCTGAGGCAAAGCAGCCTCTGAGGATGATTAAGTTACTGAACAGCACCACCTGCTGGACAGTACAGAAAGTGCAAGGGAATAAAACACAAAAAAAATGCTCCAGACCCTGTATTAGGACCAAAGGAGTTTGTCTATATGCCATGCACATAAACCCAGCCAGGTTTCAGATGAAAAATATGGACAACCCAACTGTCAAACAGGGCTGCAAGACAAACTTGGGTCTTGCTGGCTGGTAAAAAGCAGAATACCTCTAGAAGCCAACAGATCTATATTACCACACACAGTGAACTACTGGGGTGCCCACTGCCTATAACTCCCATCCTTGTGGCAGGCCATGGTGGGTGCCTGATTTTGGGGGATGGCTGTGGGGTGAGAACAAATCTGACAACTGTCCAGTGAGAGAAAAAAAGAAATACAAAGATCAAAGAAAACCAATAGGAAAACCCAAGGCAAAAGAGAGAACTACCTCCAGAGAAAACTAATCAAAGAAACCAGATCCTAGACAGCAAAAAATCATGATCCACACCAGGAAACTTGAAGATATGGCTGAGTCAAAGGAACAAACTAACACCTCAACTGAGATTCAAGAGTTGAAACGACTAAAGATGTTCAAACATATTTTCTATATCAAATAAATAAGTTGAAAGAAAAAGTAAACAAAAATATGAAGGCTATAAAGAAGACACTGAAAGACCAAAAAGAAGAATTTGTCAGCTTGTAAAAGCAAATGGCAGAACATATTGGAATAAATGGCACAATAAAAGAGATGACAAACACAATGGAAGCATACAACAGCAGACTTGAACAGGTAGAAGAAAGGATTATTTAACAAGAGGACAAGATGTCTGAAATTATACACACAAAAGAACAGATAGGGAAAAGAATGGAAAAATATGAGCAGGGGATTGGAGAAAAAAATGACAACATGAGGTGCATGAATATATGTATTAGAGGTGTCCCAAAAGGAAAAGAGAAGGGAAAGGGAGCAGAAAGAATAATAGAGGTAATAATCAGTGAAAATTTCCTCTCTTATGAAAGATATAAAATTACAGATCCAAGAAGTGCAGCCTACCTTCACTTCAGAACAGAACTGATCCAAGTAGACCTATACTAAGACACTTACTAATCAGATTGTCAAGTGTCAAAGATAAACAGAATTCTTTAAAGCAGCAAGAGAAGAACAATCCATCACACACAAGAGAAGCTCAAAAAGACTAAGTGCAGATTTCTCAGTAGAAACCATGGAGGCAAGAAGACAGTGGTATTATATTCAAGACAATGAAAGAGAAAAACTGCCAAAGAGTCCTATATCTGGCAAAACTTTCCTTCAGATATTAAGGGAGTTTAAAATATTTACAGATAAACAGACACTGAGAGAGTTCATGAACAAGGTAAAACTAAACGGAGTGCTATAGACAGGTAGTAAAAGCTAGGAGAGAGAAGTCCATGGAAGAGTATAGAAATTAAGACACCAGGAGATAGAAAGAGGTTAAAGATCAGGCATTTGATACTGAAGGGTAAAAAATGTTCAACAGGATGGATTGAATAGATCCAGAAATGTATAGCACAATACCGGGTGGTGATCACACAACACTGAATAAACATAACTATGAATACAGTTGAAAGAGGAAATTTAGGGCCATGGAGGACACCACAAGGAAAGATAAAAGATAAAGACTGGGACCGTAAAACTTAATGAAACCTAGAGTGGCCAATGGTTGTGACTAAAGTACAAATCTAAGAATGTTTTTACATGAGGGAGAAAAAAGAAATATCAACTTTGAAGGGTGCTGAAAATGGGATTGTATTGGGGAAAAATACAATCAATATAAACTAGATTCTATAGTTAACAGTAACATTGTGATATCCTCCCATTAACTGTAACAAAGGCAATATACCAAAGCTAAATATGAGGGGGATATAAGGGAGGGATATGGGATTCTTGGCATAATGATGTTGTCTGACCTTTTTATTGTATTTTATTTTAATTTCATTTTTCCATTTATTCCTTTTTAGATGTCATATTTTCTTTTTCTTTTTTTCTTTTCTCACCTCTTCCTCTTTCTTTGTGGAATAAATGCAAATGTCTTTATATGGATGGTGGTGAATGCATAAATGTGTGATTATACATGGAATCACTCGTTAACTTAGGAAGGAATGTATGGTGTGTGATAAAACTATAAAAAATAGAGGAATACAATTGCTGGAGAAAGTGTGGAGATAGGGATGTACCTAATAACTGTGTGAAGTTGAATGGTGCATCCCATCTTGAGTGCAGTGTGGTGGATTCCACAGGAAGCTAAGCAAGGGATTGCTGTATATTCCTGCAACATGGTTATTGGGTATATACTTGGAAGATCTGAAAAGCGGGACACAAATGGACATTTGCACAGTGGGGTTTCTGGTGGCATTATTCACAATTTTTAGCGGATGGAGTTAGCCTAAGGATACATCAACTGAAGAATGGAATGGCAAACCATGATGTATGCATACAATGGAATATTGAGTTGGTACAAGAAGGAATGAAATTGTGAGGTATGCAACTTGGTGAATGGACATTGAGGATAGTATGTTCGGTGAAATAAACATTAAAAGACAAACATTATAATGCCTCACCCTGGACTAACTAAACGTGCAAATCTGAGAACTGAATCTGAGAGCATAGGTAACCAGGGGAAGGTTTTTTTCAGAGGTTATAGATTGTAAGTTCTTACAACAGTGATATCTTTTCCTAAGTTGTAATGGCTATTTATAAATTCTGAGATGCTGACCTTGTGTACAACCTGGTTGGTCCCTGGAACATTGAGTATCTGTGCAACACCTGAGATTCAGAGCCAGACTCTGGCAGCTATCAATGTCTGCATTACTCCATAAAGCAACTGTTAAAGGCTCTGAAAAAGAGACCAGACTTCAATTAGAGATATGAATGGAGCAGAATTGGTTAGGATGATGGTAAGCCAAACTGAAGGGTAAAGGATGATATTGACATGATATTTTTTAAGATTCCTTTTTCTACTTTGTGGTGTATGACAGACATCCTTCTGCTAAATCATGTATTGATCTACATTCCTTTTTTGTCTTTCTTTGTTTTTTTTTAATTCATTTTTATTGAGATATATTCACATATCATGCAGTAATACAAAGTGTACATTCAGTTTTTCACCATCCCATTATATAGATGTGTGCTTATCAACAAAATTAATTTTTGAACATTTTCGTTACCATGCACACAAAAATAATAAGAATAAAAACTAAAGTGAAAAGAATTAAAGTAAAATAACACAGCATGCCTTTTTATTTGCCCCATTTTCTACTCATCCATCCATACACTGGACAAAGGGGGGTGTGGTCTATATGGCTTTCAGAATTGCATTGTCAGTCCTCATAAGTTACATATTCATACAATTGTCTTCCAGATTCATGGGTTCTGGGCTGTAGTTTGATAGCTTCAGGTATTCACTGCTAACTATTCCAATTCATTAGATCTTAAAAAGGGTTGTCTATATTTCATGTAAGAGTGCCCTCCAGAGTGACTTCTTGGGTCCTTTTGGAACCTCTCTGCCACTGAAGCTTATTGCATTTTCTTTCACATCTCCCTTTTGGTCAAGAAGGTGTCCCATTCCATGGTGCTGGGTCTAGACTCCTCTCTGGGGGTCATATTCCATGTTGTCAGGGGGATTTAAATCCCTGGGTGTCAGATCTCATGTAAGGGGGAAGGAAGTGATTCCACATGCTGAAATGGCTTAGCTGGAGAGAGAGGGCCACAAGTGAGCAACAAAGAAGCATTTCAGAGAAGGCTGTTAGGCACAATTATAGGCAGGCCTAGCCTCTCCTTTGCATCAACAGTCTTGCCAAGGGCAATTCCCGTGGTAGAGGGCTCAGCCCATCAAACCACCAGTCCCCATATCTGTGAGCACATCAGCAACCATTGAGGTGGGGAAGCTGAACACCCCTGCATTTTCCACCAGCTCCTCAAGGGGGCTTTGCATATTTTTTTCATTTTTTTAATTAACTTTTGTTAATTTACTATATCAAAACCAAATTTTAGAAAACATACAATAAGAAAATATTTCAAACAAATGATAACAAGGGAGTAAGAAAAAGACAACTAACCTAAAATAACTACTTTACTTCCAACAGGTTCCTACTCTATCCAGGAAAAGAACCTAATATAGCAACATTTCTGTAAACTTGTTCCTACCACACCCATCAGAAATTAACAAATCATAGTAATTCCTGGGCATTCCCAGAACATTAAATTTACCCATGATAGTGTATCTGTTCTTATCGTGTTATTATTCCCCCTTCATTAATTGTTCTCTATCACTAGTCCCCCTACATTCTACATTGTAAACCATTTTTTTTTCACATTTTTCAATGTTCACATTAGTGGTAGCATATATTTCTCTTTTTGTGCCTGGCTTATTTCACTAAGCATTATGTCTTCAATGTTCATCCATGTTGTCATGCATTTCAGGACATTGTTCCTTCTTACTGCCATGTAGTATTCCATCGTGTTTATATGCCACATTTTATTTATCCACTCATCTGTTGAAGGACATATCAGTTGTTTCCATTTCTTGGCAGTTGTGAATAATGCTGCTATGAACATTGGTGTGCAGATATCTGTTCATATCACTGCAGTCAGATCTTCTGGGTATATACCAAGAAGTGCAGTCACTGGATCAAAGGGTAGCTCTAGATCTAGTTTTCCAAGGAAGGGCCAGACTGACTCCCAGAGTGGCTGAATGATTATAGAGTCCCACCAACAATAAGTAAGAGTTTGAATTTCTCCACATCTTCTCCAGCATTTCTAGTTTCCTGTTTGTTTAATTGCAGCTGTTCTAATTGGTGTGAGATGGTATCTCATTGTGGTCTTAATTTGCATCTCTCTAATAGCTAGTGAAGCTGAACATTTTTTCATGTGTTTCTTGGCTGTTTGTATTTCCTCTTCAGAGAACTGTCTTTTCATACCCTTTGCCCATTTTATAATTTGGCTGTCCATACTGTTGCCATTGAGTTGTAGGATTTTTTTATATATGCAAGATATCAGTCTTTTGTCAGATACATGTTTTCCAAAAAATTTTCCCTTTGAGTTGGCTGCCTCTTCACCTTTTTGACAAATTCCTTTGAGGTACAGAAACTTCTATGCTTAAGGAGTTCCCACTGATCTATTTTTTGTTGTTGTTGTTGCTTGTGCTTTGGGTGTAAGCTCTAGGGAGTGGCCACCTGATACAAGGTCTTGAATATGCTTCCCTACATTTTCTTCCAGGAGTTTTATGGTACTGTCCTTCATATTGAGATCTTTGATCCACTTTGTTTTAACTTTTGTGTAGGGTGTGAGGTAGGGTTCTTCTTTCATTCTTTTGGATATAGATATCCAAATCTCCCAGCCCCATTTGTTGGAAAGACTGTTATGTCCCAGTTCAGTGGCTTTGAGGGCCTTATCAAAGATCAGTCAGCCATAGATCTGGGGGTCTATCTCCAAATTTTCAGTTCAATTCCATTGACCAATATGTCTATGTTCGTGCCAGTACCATGCTCTTTTGAATAATGTGGTTTTATAATAACTGTCAAAGTCAGGGAGTGTAAGTCCTGCCACTTCATTTTTTTTTTTTTTTGAGGGTTTTTAGCCATTCAGGGCATCTTCTCTTTCCAAATAAATTTGATAACTAGTTTTCCAAGTCTGCAAAGTAGGTTGTTGAAATTTTGATTGGGATTCCATTGAATCTGTAGATGAGCTTGGGTAGAATTGACATCTTAATGACATTTAGCCTTCCTATCCATGAACATGGAATATTTTCCCATCTTTTAAGGTCCCTTTTATTTCTTTTAGTAGAGTTATGTAGTTTTCTTTGTCTTTTACATCTTTGCTTAAGTTTATTCCTAAGTACTTGATTTTTTATTTGCTATTGAAAATTATATCTTTTTTCTTGAGTGTCCCTTCACTTTGTTCATTTCTAGCATATGGAAACATTACTGGCTTATGTGCATTAGTGTTGTATCCCATTATTTTGCTAAATTTGTTTATTACCTTTTGTAGCTATGACATCAATTTCTCAGGGTTTTCCAGATATAAGATATCCTCTGCAAAGAATGAAAATTTTACTTCTTCCTTTGCAATTTGGTTGCCTTTTATTTCTTTTTCTTGCTGGATTGCCTTGGCTAGCACTTCTAGCACAATGTTGAATAACAATGATGACAGCAGGCATCCTTGTCTCATTCCTGATCTTAGACAGAAAGTTTCAGTCTCTCATCATTGAGTACTATGCTGGCTATGGGTTTTTCATATATTCTCTTTATCATATTGAGGAAGTTTCCTTCAATTCCTACCTTTTGAAGTGTCTTTATCAAAACAGGATGTTGGATTTTGTTGGATGCTTTTTCATCATCTATTGAGATGCTCATTTCATTTTTTCTTTTGATTTTTTAATGTGCTGTAATATATTGATTCATTTTCTCATATTGAACCATCTTTGCATGCCTGGAAGGAACCCAATTTGGTCAAGTTCTATGATATTTTTTATCTGTCTTTGGATTTGATTTGCACATATTTTGTTGAGAATTTTATCTCTATATTTAGTAGGGAGATTGGCCTGTAGTTTTCCTTTTTTGTAGCATCTTTGCCTGGTTTTAGTATTAGATTGATGTTAGCTTCATAAAATGGGTTAGGTAGTGTTTCATTTTCTCCAATGTTTTAAAGAGTTTAAGTAAGTGTGGTGTCAGTTCTTTATTGCAAGTTTGGTAGAGTTCCCCATCTGGCCATGGGCATTTCTTTTGTGGAAGCTTTTCGATGACTGATTGAAACTCTTTGCTTGTGATTGGTTGGTTGAGGTATTCTATATCTTCTCTAATCAGTGTAGGTAGTTCATATTTTTCCAGGAAACTGCCCTTTCCTCTGCATTATTTTGTTGGCATAGAGTTGTTCATAGTATCCTCTTATAATATTTTTTAAATTTCCTTGGAGTATGTAGTAATGTCAACTTTCGCAATCACTATTTTGTTTATATGGTTCTTCTCTCTTTTTTAATTTGTCAGTCTAGCTAGGGGCTTGGCAATCTTGTTGATCTTCCCAAAGATCCAACTTCTAGTGTTATTTATTCTCTTTATTGTATTTTTGTTCTCTATGTCACTTATATCTGCTTTAATCCTTGTTATTTCTTTTCTTCTACTTGGTTTAGGATTGGTTTGTTGTTCATTTTCTAGCTTCTTTAGTTGCTCTATTAGTTCTTTGATTTAAGCTCTTTCTTCCTTTTCAATGTATGAATTTAGGGCTATATATTTCCCCCTCAGTACCACTTTTGCTGCATCCCATAGCTTTGATATGTTGTGTTCTCACTTTCATTCATCTGTGTATATTTAGCAATTTCTCTTGCTATTTCTTCTTTAACCTACTGATTGTTTAGGTGTGTGTTGCTTAACCTCCAGTTATTTGTGAATTTTCTAAGTCTCTGATGGTTATTGACTTCTAGTTGTATTCCATTGTGGTCAGAGAATGTGCTTGAATAATTTCATTTTTCTTAAATTTATTGAGGCTTGTTTTATGTCCCAGCATATGACCTATTCTGCAGAAAGTTCTGTGAGCACTAGAGAGGAATGTGTTTCCTGGTGATTTGGGATGTAATGTTCTATATATGTCTGTTAAATCCAATTCATTAATCAGATTGTTTATGTTTTCAATTTCTTTATTGGTCTTCTGTCTGATTGATCTATCTATAGAAGAGATTGATGTGTTGAATTCTCCTACAATATTGTGAAAACATCAATTGCTTCCTTTAGTTTGGCCAGTTTTTTTCTCTTGTATTTTGTGGCACCTTGATTGGGTGCATAAACATTTATGATTGTTATTTCTTCTTGTTGAATTGCCCCTTTTATTAATATGTAATGGCTCTCCTTGTCTCTCATAACATCCTTGCATTTAAAATCTATTTTATCTGAGATTAAGATTGCTATTCCTACTTTCTTTGGCTATAGCTTGCATGAAATATCTTTTCCATCATTTCACTTTCAATTTGTGTCCCTGTGTCAAAGATGAGTCTCTTGTATTGAACATATTAATGGTTCATTTTTTGGTCCATTAAGCATATCTATATATTTTAATTTTGGAGTTTGATCCATTTACATTAAATGTTATTACTGTGAAGTCATTTCTTGAATCAGCCATCTTATTCTTTGGTTTATGTTTGTCAGATATATTTTTTCCTCTCTCTCTTAATGTCCTGTAATGTATCCATAATGACTCTCTTTAGTACTGAACATTTCTCCATCTCTCTCTCTCTCTTCTTTGTTTCTCTGTGGGTAAGGCACCATTTAGTATCACAAGTAAAGCAGGTCTCTTGTTAACAAATTCTCTCAGGATTTGTTTGTCTGTGAAAAAATTAAGCTATCCTTCAAATTTGAAAGAGAGCTTGGCTGGATAAAGAATTCTTGGTGGGCAATTTTTCTCTCTCAGAATTTTGTATATCTCATGCCACTGCCTTCCCACCTCCATGGTGGCTGCTTAGTAGTCATGACTTAGTCTTATGCTGTTTTCATTGTAAGTGGTAAATTTCTTTTCTTTTGCTGCTTTCAGAACTTGCTCTTTCTCTTCTGTATTTGACAATGTCATCAGAATATGTCTCAGAGTGTGTTTAAAATTTATTCTATTTGGAGTTTGCTGGATATTTATGATTTGTGTATTTATGATGTTTAGAAGATTTGGGAAGTTTCCCCCCAAATTTTCTTTGAATTCTCTTCCTAGACCTTTACCCTTCTCTTCCCCTTCTGGAACACCAATGAGTTTAATGTTTTGGACATTTCATATTATCTGTCATACCCTTGAGGTCCATTTCAATTTTTTCCACTTTTCCCCATTCTTTCTTTTGTTCTTTCATTTTCCCTTCTGTCATCCTCAAGGTCACTGATTCACTGTTCAGCTTTCCCTAGTCTTATACTATGAGTATCCAGAATCTTTTTAATTTGTTTGACTGTTTCTTTTAATTACATAAAATCATGTATTTTTTATTTACCCTTGCAATTTCTTCTTTGTGCTCCTCTTGGGTCTTCTTCATGCCCTTTATATCCTATGCCATGCTCTCATTGTTTGTCTTTAGTTCTTTGATTCATTGCTCCAACTACTGTGTCTCCTCTGATCTTTTGATTTGAGTATTTGGGTTTGGGTTATCCATATCATCTGCTTTTTCCATATGCCTTAAATTTTTCTGTTGTTTTTGGCCTCTTGGCATTTACTTAACTTGATAGGGTTCTTTTAAGATATATAGACATGTTCAAACACTTATCTCTAATTTGTCAGATCTACACTTTTGTGGAGTACACATTCTCTTACTAACCAACAGTTGGCATTCATGGGCCACCTATACCCCTCAAGCCATTTTTCCCCAAATTTGTATTTGTTGTGAGTGGTGGTGTCAGTCCTTTGGGGTCCAATTAGTACATTAAGTTTGCATGTGTAGTTGGTGCTGCCTGCCCTGAATATGGAACATGTGTCTGAGTGGTTAGTGAGGGAGGGAAGCTTTAGTAATCAAATCTCCCAGGTGTTCCTTGAGACTTAAATCTGTTTCAAAACTCTAATCCTTCAGTTCAGTCTCTCCATAGTTTTTCTCTGCTACTGGCACACAAGTACTTTATATTGGTGTATGGTGCCTGGGACTTGTGAGTGGGTCCCTCTTCCAAGCCATGCCCTCCTAGGTCCTCTGCTGAGGGAAGTCTGTGCTACCTCACAGTTGAGTGCCATCCTCCAAGGGAAGTTCTGGGCCACAGCACTGTGTAGCAGCATTCCCAGTCTGTTGAAATGATGGATGAATGGGGAATGTTAATTTCCCCATTTTCACACAGCTTTGCCTTTCTAGCTCCAGGACAACTAGCTGTGGGTGTATGAAATTCTACTGTCCATGCCCAATGTTGTGGTGTGTGGGCATTTTATTGGAAACATTTCCCATCACACTGGGTTGTTTGGGGCAGCTCCAGGCTGTGGCATTTGTGCCAAGCAGGAACATTCCCAGCTCTCCAGGAAGATGTCTTTAAGGGGATGCCCCCATTTTCTTGGGAAGTTGTGGTGTTTAGCAAATTTTCTCAGCCAGTAGACTTATTGCTTTCTCTCTTAGAGCTATCTTAGCTCTGCTCTTGCCTGGGCCCAAGTTCTAAGTCTTTGAGGCTTTCTGTAATGAACTTCTTAGAGTAATTGTTTTAGAGAAAGAGAAAAAGTAAAAAAAATAGGAGGACGCTCCTTGCATATTTAATGGGCTATTGAAATGCTAAGAGACAAGGAAGTTAGGGCCATTATGGAACAATCAAGAAAGCTGGGAAACCAACTCTTCAAGCAAGAGACCACACCCTCTGGATTTACATATGAGCCTGATTTTGTTTGAGCCCTGCCCTTCTCCACTTTATGTTCACCACATCTCCAAATCTGTTTTTATTTTTGGGTTTTTGTTTTTTTTGCTGTTTTTGCTAGCCCTATCTCCTCCCCATTGGGCTGACTGCTCTTGGATTCTCTGGTGTCTGGTCTCAGCCTATCTCTGTTTGGAGTTTTAATCAGCAGTCTGAGTTTTCAATAAGAGCCACAACTGAATTTTCCCTCCTTGTTCCCAGCACAGATGACCCCTCCTCCCACAGCACTGAGCCTGGAAGGGAGGGGCATTGGTCCCCTGACCACAAGAACTTACAGATTTTGCTGATCTCTGCTGTTCCATGCAGCCATGAGTGTTGTATGAAGTATGCCCAAATGCAAATTGCTCTTTGGTGTCCAGTCCACACAGTTCCTGGCTTTCTACCTACTTCCCTGGAGGAGTAACTAAAATCTACACCTCACCACTCTACCAACTTGCCCCACCTCCCAAAATGATATTTTAGAACTTCAACTTGTGTGTGAAACAGCAGGTGCAAAATCTGTTTTCTATGTAAATAACACACTATGTAATTTAGCTTGTGTGGTCATTTATTACAGTTTCTTACAAAAAATGAGAAATGGGAACACTTCCCAACTCATTTTATGCCAATATTATCCTGACAACTGGAACAGACAAAAAAACATTTCAAGTAAAGAAAACTACAAAACAATATTTCTAATGACACCAATGCAAAAATCCTCCACAAAATATGCAAAGTAAGCCTAAGTATGTGTAAAAAGAAGAACACAATATGGCTATGTGTGGTTTATATTGGTAACATAAGACCAGCTTAGTATGCAAAAATCAATTGATGTAATCCACTTATTTAACACTTTAATGAGAAACCCACATGGCTGTACCAATTTATGCAGAAAAAGCATTTGCTAAAATTCAGCATCCATTCCTTATAATAACTCTCAAATTTCTAGGATTAGAACTTCATTGTCCTAATAAAGGATATCAACAAAATCTTTAACAGTCAAAATCATACTTAATGGTGAGAAACTGAATGCTTTCTCCCAAAAGATCAGGAAGATGGCAAAGAAATCCTATCTCACATCTTAAATTCAACATTCTACTAGCAGGCCTATCCAGTGCAATAATGCCATCAATATAAATGAAAGCCACGTTGAATTGGAGAAGAAAAAAAAAATAAATCTGCTTCTATGTGCAGGCAACATAATTTGAGCCAGGTATTTTAAACCTCTCAGTTCCACAGTTACCCCCTCATTAAATAGTGTTTGGCACCATTATATTACTGACCTCATGGAATTTTTTTGTGACTCAAATGAGTTCATTTATTTATTTGCCTAGTGACTCTGCTAGGAATTGGATCAGGACTCCAATAAATGCTATATTAACCACTATTATTGGGTATTACTTCAGGTTCTATCAATGAAAACTTTTCAATTTAGAGGTATTTCTCTATTTCAATTACTACTGACGTAATCTGTCAATGGTGACAAAGCTTTAAAGTGGGATTATTCTGATATTTATAACCCTAAATTTTGTTAATAATATAATGTATAAAAATAAGTACACTTTTTTTCAAAATCATTTACATATGCCAAAATACACATTTATTTTTGCACTCACTATGGTACATAGGATCCATCTCCTGTCACTATTACAAACAAGAAGTGACAATAAATTTACATTTCTACTAATGTATGTATGTATTTAGAAAATCTTACTCAGATAGAATAACAAATCACTTTATTTTATTTTGGACCTATCAACATTTGTGAAGACTTTATAACTTCTACTCTTTTGAGATCCAATTTCTGATGTTTTCCCCATGCTTTATTAGTTTCTTGTTTCCAAGGAAGTCTAAATGTGACATGGCCATACTTAAAATTTTGCAGGGATTTTCATTTTCCCTAAGGCATTATTTAATGCTAAAATATAGAAGTGTCTAGTCAGTCAAATTCCCTGAAAAATATTCTCTGTAAAAAGGATATTTCCTTCAATATTTTGAAATACAGTTATGCCAGAAATCCTAACAGCACATTAATGTTGTAGAGACAGAATAAAATAGTCTTTCATAGTAAGAACACAAATGATTGCATTTCTTGAGGGTATATGAGTTTCTGTTTTCCTAAAAAAAAAACAAAATTACTTTAACCCCATCTGGCATAAAGGAATTAAAAATTTCAACAGTCTTCTCATGCACTATACCTCATCACAATAAGCAAAATATCCAACTACAAAAACAAATAAATCAATTCTTTATTGGAGAATATATTTTCTATGTAATGGATGATATTTCTAAGAGAACTTATTTCTTTTTCTTGAGAAATTCCCTCTATATCTCCAACTTGAATATTTCTTATATATTTTTACTCTATGTTGGTTTCCTACACCTTATACCCAATGTGCAAACTATGAAAGAAAAAAAAATAGATGGGATCTCCTCAAAATTAAACACATTTGTGCATCAAAGGACTTTGTCAGAAAAATAAAAAGGCAGCATATGCAATGGGAGACAATATTTGGAAACCACATATCAGATAAGAGTTTAATATCCAGAATATATAAAGAGATTCTACAATTTAACAACAAAAAGGCAAACAACCTAATTAAGAAATGGGCCAAAGACATGGGAGACTGTTTTCTGAAAAGGATACACAAAATCCTCAAAAGCAAATGAAAAGATATTCAGCTTCACTGGCTATTAGGGAAATGCAAATCAAAATGACAGTGAGATACCATCTCACACCTACTAGAATGGCCATTACCAAAACAACAGAAAATTGCAATTGCTGGAGAGGATGTGGAGAAAGATGCACACATATATACTGTTGGTGGAAATGTAGAATTGTGCAGCTACTCTGCAATGCAGTGTGGAGGTACCTTAGGAACCTAAGTATGTAAATGCCGTATGATGCAAGTGAGTAAGAGGAACTGAAAGCAAAGACACAAATGGAAGCTTGTAAACCAATGTTTATAGCAGCATTAATTATGATTGTCAAGAGATGGAGATAGCCCAAACATCCATCAATTTGCTGAGTGGATAAACAAAGTGTAGTATATACAAATGATGGAATATTTTGCAGCTGTAAGAACAAAGTTGCAAAACATAATCACATGGATGAAACTTGAGTATGTTAAGTTAAGAGAAGTTAGCCAGAAACAAAAGGACAAATAATGTATGGTCTCACTAATAAGAACAAATATTAATGAGCAAACCTTGAAAGTTAAAGCTGAGAACACAGGTTATCACAAGAGAGAGAGTATAGAGATCAAGTATTTGATGGTGAAAGAGTGTAGAATGTTCAACAAATTTGATTGTATAGATGCAGAAATATAAAGTAAAATAGTGTGTGATGGTAGCACAAGAATGTAAGCTCAGTGAGGAAAGATATTTGTGAGTAAAGTTGTAAAAGGAAAGCAAGGGTCATGTGTGTTGTCAGAAAGAAAGACTGCAATGGTATAACTTAGTGAAACCTAGGATGGTCAATGAATAAATGTCTAAATATAAACATGTTTTTACATGTGGGAGAACAAATGAATGTCAACCTGGCAAGGTGTTGAAAAGGAGATGGTATTGGGGAAAATAAATCAATGTAAACTTGAGTCTATGGTAAATAGTAACATTGTAATGTGCTTCCATTAAATGTAACAAAGGCAATATACCAAAGCTAGATGTCTATGAGAAGGGGAAATATGAGAAGGGTATGGGATTGTTGTTGCTGTTATCTGACTTTTTATTATAATGTATTGTACTGTTTTATTTTTTCTTTTATCTCTTTTATTATTCTTATTAATTTTTAAAAATTTTTATTTTTATACTTTTCTTTGGTGTAGCGAATATGTTTCAAGCGCTGATTGCGGTGATGTATGCACAACTATATGATGATACTTTGAATTTTCATTGTACACCATGGATGACTGTATGGCATGTGAATATATTTCTATAAAATTGCAGTGGAAAAAAGTAAACGGATACAAGTGCTGGAGAAACCCTGGAGAAAGGAATGTACCTATTCACTGTGTGGAAGTAGAATGGGGTGGCCTATCTGGAAGACAGTGTGGTGTTCCACAATAAACTACAGATGTGGGTGCAATAAGGTCCTCCAACTTCATTATTGGCTATATACTTGGAAGATCTGAAGGCAGGGACATGAATGGACAATTGCACACTGGTGTTTATGCTGGTAATATTCACAATTCACAATGGATGGAGGTGGCCTAAGGGTACATCAACTGATG